>NC_085137.1:371436206-371452498 GCF_035046485.1 Aedes albopictus
TCGTCGACTAACCGTGACTAAGGAGGACGACAGGGCTGATCAAATTTTTTTGTCAATTTGAATTGCCCAAAATGCTCTCAAATAACGTTTTATTAAATTTTGCTTCCTGAGGGGGTGGTCGTGGGTACCGACTTTTGCCAAAACCCATTTACACTGAATCTGGTATGGTCAGGGCGTTAACACTGAACACCCAAAATGGTCAAAAATAACGTTTTATTAAATTTTGCCTCCTGAGGGGGTGGTCGTGAAGTGAAGTGAAGTGATTTTTTTTTGAAAATGTGCACCACGTGGGTGGTGATAATAATCACACTAACCATTTTACATGGTTAGTTTAAAAAAATCTTTTTTGGCTTAAAAATAAAGCTCCTTAGTCGTCGACTAACCGTGACTAAGGAGGACGACAGGGCTGATCAAATTTTTTTGTCAATTTGAATTGCCCAAAATGCTCTCAAATAACGTTTTATTAAATTTTGCCTCCTGAGGGGATGGTCGTGGGTACCGAGTTTTGCCAAAACCCATTTACACTGAATCTGGTATGGTCAGGGCGTTAACACTGAACACCCAAAATGGTCAAAAATAACGTTTTATTAAATTTTGCCTCCTGAGGGGGTGGTCGTGAAGTGAAGTGAAGTGATTTTTTTTTGAAAATGTGCACCACGTGGGTGGTGATAATAATCACACTAACCATTTTACATGGTTAGTTTAAAAAAATCTTTTTTGGCTTAAAAATAAAGCTCCTTAGTCGTCGACTAACCGTGACTAAGGAGGACGACAGGGCTGATCAAATTTTTTTGTCAATTTGAATTGCCCAAAATGCTCTCAAATAACGTTTTATTAAATTTTGCTTCCTGAGGGGGTGGTCGTGGGTACCGACTTTTGCCAAAACCCATTTACACTGAATCTGGTATGGTCAGGGCGTTAACACTGAACACCCAAAATGGTCAAAAATAACGTTTTATTAAATTTTGCCTCCTGAGGGGGTGGTCGTGAAGTGAAGTGAAGTGATTTTTTTTTGAAAATGTGCACCACGTGGGTGGTGATAATAATCACACTAACCATTTTACATGGTTAGTTTAAAAAAATCTTTTTTGGCTTAAAAATAAAGCTCCTTAGTCGTCGACTAACCGTGACTAAGGAGGACGACAGGGCTGATCAAATTTTTTTGTCAATTTGAATTGCCCAAAATGCTCTCAAATAACGTTTTATTAAATTTTGCCTCCTGAGGGGATGGTCGTGGGTACCGAGTTTTGCCAAAACCCATTTACACTGAATCTGGTATGGTCAGGGCGTTAACACTGAACACCCAAAATGGTCAAAAATAACGTTTTATTAAATTTTGCCTCCTGAGGGGGTGGTCGTGGGTACCGACTTTTGCCAAAACCCATTTACACTGAATCTGGTATGGTCAGGGCGTTAACACTGAACACCCAAAATGGTCAAAAATAACGTTTTATTAAATTTTGCCTCCTGAGGGGGTGGTCGTGGGTACCGACTTTTGCCAAAACCCATTTACACTGAATCTGGTATGGTCAGGGCGTTAACACTGAACACCCAAAATGGTCAAAAATAACGTTTTATTAAATTTTGCCTCCTGAGGGGGTGGTCGTGAAGTGAAGTGAAGTGATTTTTTTTTGAAAATGTGCACCACGTGGGTGGTGATAATAATCACACTAACCATTTTACATGGTTAGTTTAAAAAAATCTTTTTTGGCTTAAAAATAAAGCTCCTTAGTCGTCGACTAACCGTGACTAAGGAGGACGACAGGGCTGATCAAATTTTTTTGTCAATTTGAATTGCCCAAAATGCTCTCAAATAACGTTTTATTAAATTTTGCCTCCTGAGGGGATGGTCGTGGGTACCGAGTTTTGCCAAAACCCATTTACACTGAATCTGGTATGGTCAGGGCGTTAACACTGAACACCCAAAATGGTCAAAAATAACGTTTTATTAAATTTTGCCTCCTGAGGGGGTGGTCGTGGGTACCGACTTTTGCCAAAACCCATTTACACTGAATCTGGTATGGTCAGGGCGTTAACACTGAACACCCAAAATGGTCAAAAATAACGTTTTATTAAATTTTGCTTCCTGAGGGGGTGGTCGTGGGTACCGACTTTTGCCAAAACCCATTTACACTGAATCTGGTATGGTCAGGGCGTTAACACTGAACACCCAAAATGGTCAAAAATAACGTTTTATTAAATTTTGCTTCCTGAGGGGGTGGTCGTGGGTACCGACTTTTGCCAAAACCCATTTACACTGAATCTGGTATGGTCAGGGCGTTAACACTGAACACCCAAAATGGTCAAAAATAACGTTTTATTAAATTTTGCCTCCTGAGGGGGTGGTCGTGAAGTGAAGTGAAGTGATTTTTTTTTGAAAATGTGCACCACGTGGGTGGTGATAATAATCACACTAACCATTTTACATGGTTAGTTTAAAAAAATCTTTTTTGGCTTAAAAATAAAGCTCCTTAGTCGTCGACTAACCGTGACTAAGGAGGACGACAGGGCTGCGGAGGCTATCTCCCGCAGACATCTACACCGGCCGGTTGACTCCGTACCGGGATACACTACACGGAACCAGAAATCAACCCAAATATAAGTTCTTTTCACTCATATCGGCTCTTCCGTGCGAGAACCCAAATTTAGCTATACCGCGTTAAAGTTTTGAGTAGGTAGTTTCCGTTTGATCCCGCCAGAAAATTGTAACCCATCGCAAAGTTCTTTCTACCTAGCGTCGACTTTCGAAGTACCCTAGTGGGTTGAAATAAACCCACTTTTGAGTAAACGGCAAAAAACCCAAATTTGGCTTCTCGCACGGACATTATTGGCTAGGTAGCTGCTTCTCGCTTTGTTTTTGACAACATTGCGAGCGGGAGAGCGAGAAAACAACCCACTGCTGGGTAAAAAGTTCAAGCGGTTTACTTAATTTTGCGTTCTTTTAACGTATTTTTTAGGTAATCTGTTTTTTCCGTGTAGGAATCTATGGCTCAGTTACAACAACTGTGACGGGGTAAAAGTTTTATGCCGACACCACCCACCAACAGTTGCCATCGATGTCGTCCGCTGGGGTCGATTCGTGTAAAATTACGTGCAACGGTGGACAGGACGTGTGCTAATATTTATGTATGCAAAATGTATCAAGTATGCAAATGTGCACCAGGCTATTCACATTAAAATGCAATAATCTGTTCCCATGATGGCTTGTCATGCACTTTCATGCTACTGTAGTCATGATTGAAACTTCAGAAGTATACTTTAAAACGTGAATGTGTTGATGCCAGCATGTTGGGGGATTGGTCTTGCATTAAAGAAATGCATTTTCTGTTTTTAGTTTGTTGAAATTTTCTAGTCTTTAGTGATGATAACACGGCCTTTCTTTTATGATTTTTCAGAATAATTTCTTATTTAATCTCTGCGCTCTTGTGCCTTCCTGTGCCAACCGGACCAACTTTGCAGGGTTTTTGTACGGCGTTTTTGCAACATGCTCTGTCCATCGTATCCTTCCTGCTTATGCCACTTTCTAGATGTTGGGTCGCCGTAGAGTGAAGCGTACTCACTCATGTTTCGTTCTTCTTCGCAACATAAAGTTCTCCTGCACACCCCCAAAGATCATCCTTAGCACACATCGCTCGAAAACTCCGAAGTAGACGAATCCTCGGCGTGATCCGAATCCATGTTCAGGTCAGTTTCCCAGAAAGACCGCTTTTGTCTATGATTTTCAACAGCTCTGTGCAGTCGATATTGTTGTAAGCCGCCTTGAAGTCGATAAACAGGTGGAGTATTTGTTGTTCAGTGAAGATCTGGTCCGTTGTCCATCAGCTGTCGGAGAAATGGCTTGAAAACTTGCCACGAACTCATTCGTATTAGGTAACAGACGACAGAATATGATATTGAAAGGCTTTGTACGCGGCATTTATAATGTTGATAGCTTGGAAGATCTTACATTCCAGATGGTAGAATAACTTGTAAATGGGGCAATTACTCTTTCATTTCACTTTTTACGCAGCTGTTCGGTATCCTATACCAACCCCCCCCACAACTTGACAGATGAGCTCAGTTTCGCGTACCTACTTGCAAATCGCAGATGTCGCTACTGTACGTAAACAACATGTCCATCCTTCACAGATGCAACAATTTTCGTCCATGCGAAAACATCTTTTTGTTTCGTGGTGAGTGGATACCAACAAGAGGCTAGCGTTTCGTCTCAAAAGGACGTATTCAACAGAAGCGCAAAAATTAGTGTTAATTAAATTCAAATCATTTGATTTGATGCTGTAAGAAATGTAACAAAAGCACTTGTTTAAACAGTATTGCATATTCATTTGTAACTGTGCGTGCAGTTTAAACCGATCATCAAACTAAAGAAAAACATCTGATCTGATTATTTTTAACTTCCATTTTGGATTTGCCACCAGATATGCAGTAAGAGTAATATACTACTTGCATGTGCGTGCATAATAACCGCACCAGAAGAAAACATGAGTTTCTGATTAATAGTATGAAAGTCGACTATTTTGCCTTCACTCGTTTTATAGATATAATTTTCACTTCTAGTAAACAAATTCATCATACCGCACTTAAATTGCATTTTCCTGCGCCAGAGAAGCAGAAACACCACACCAAGGGGACGACATCCTATTTTTTCACTATGGAGTTTGACAGGTTGGATTGTGCCTCCTTACGTGGAGCATAAATTTATGCTCCAGCCAAAATATTCACCAACACAGTCGTGGAATTTGAATGTTTTCCTTTTCACGAGGGATATTGGTGCAAAACGCTTGCATCACATTAGATCTGATAAAAGTATTGATCATGGAAAAGCGGCATATTTGATAATTTTCAATTTGAGAGTGTCAATGTTTAGGTAAAGTTCCTACAGAGAGTGGGAATTGTTTGTGAAAAGACACACAACACCTCTTTTCGCAAACATTGTTCGCCAAAGTGCGTTTTTCCTTATTTTCTCCCGCTGCTGTATTGAGTGATTGTTGGTATTAGTGAGATCTGGTTGCGCATGATAAGCGGCAACAAAATCAGATCACCATAGCACCCCCGTGCACCACACAGAGCCGTAGCGTGGTCCCACGGCGCCCTTGGCAAGCATCCAGATTGGCGCCCCACGACAATTAGACATTATTATTTTGCTAAATTTGTTTATTCAAAGTTATGTGTACGTTTTCGAAGTTTTCAAAGAGTACGAACAGATTTTGCATTTCAAGAATCATACTTAGACCAGCACAATAGTTAAAAATGACATTTCAAATTCTTAAAATGTATGATGCATACATTTCTAAAGGAAATCTTAGTTTTTTTATTTTATTTTTAAAAATGCTGAATTGAATTTCAGGAGCATTCAGAAATCCTCAAACGTTTTTACTATTTTTTGGCTATAGCTTCAACTGGTTTTACCAGAATTTCCTAATAACTTCACCACAAGTTTCTTCTGAAGTTCGATCAAAATATTTCTTAGAAAATTTTCAGAAATCATTAGACAAAAATGGATATGAAGTGATACCAGGAGAAATTCCTGAGGGATGAGTTTTTGTTGAAATCTCTGGAAGAACTTTTGCTGGATTCATTGAATGAAATTATGAAAGAAATTGCGGAGGAATTCCTGCATTTATCCGCATGAATAAATGATTAAAATTTTCAAGAAATTTAAGTAAGCATTCTAAATGGAATTTAAGGAGTATTTTTTTGCAGGAATTCATGGAGCAATTCGTAAAGAAATGCCTGATATGCTAATGCCCGTAATAGTTTGTAGAGGACCATTAGAAGAGTTAAAAAAACTTGGCAGAATATTTGAAGGAATCTCTGAAAAAGTTTCTTAAGGAATTTTTGGAGGAATTTCTGAAGAAATCTTAAATCTATGAATGGCATTCAGAAGAAAGCTTTGGAGAAATTTTGGATGAGGTCAATTGCAGATTTTTCAACGGAAAACGTGTAGAAATTTCTGAATTATTCCAAATTTATAATTTTATGGAGGAATTTATGAAGACATTCATGAAAAGTTTTCTAGTGAAATTCTAGCAGAAATTTATGGATCAATCCCTAGTAAGCATGATACAGTTTCATATAAGATTTTATTTCAAAAATTCCTAGAAGAATTTCTGAAATAATTCATTCTCAGAGGGACTTCTGAAGGAATCCCTGAAGTAATTTCTAATGGAATCTCTACAGAATTTTTCATAGGAATCCATGGAGGAATTACTAAAGAAATCTATTGAAGGGTTATTTAGTAATCCTTATACACATTTTTTGTAGGAATCCATTGAAGGAAATTATTAAATATCCATGTATAAATGTCGAGAGGAATCCTTTGACTGATTCCTGAACAAATCCCTAGATAACTTCCTGAAAACCTCCCTGAAGGCATTTCTAAAGGGATTCTTTGAGAATTTTTAGTAAGAATCTCCAGAAGAATTCTTTATTTGCTTTTTTTTTCAAATAATTTTTAATATAAGATTTTGAGAGAATTGCTGGAGAAATTCTTTGAAATGTTTTTAAAGAAATTTCTTGAGAAAACTCTGAAATAGTTTTTGAAAGATTTGCTTAAAGAAGCCCAGCAAAAAATCCGAAGAAATACCTGGTGAAGCTTATGAAGAAATTCCCGAAATATTTTATTTGTTTGAAGGGAATGAACAGCGTCGTCTGAATATTTTTCATTTAAAATACTTGTTAAAAACACTCTAAAATATGTCAATAAATAAGTTTCCAGTAATATTCAGAGAAAAACTTTCACTAGAATTTTGAAAACTTATTGATTTTGCTTGCTCGTTAAAAAACAACTAAAATAACTTCCAAAGTAAAAAAAACAAGCTAAATTCCCAGGTAACATCATGATAAATAATCTAGCGAACGAATTTTTGAGAATAACGTAATGTAAAAAACACTCGATCAATCTTAGATATTTTGAAGTCTTGGTAACATACAAGAAAACAATAGCATCATAATATTCCTTCTAGCCTTTTACCTTTTCGGCGCCCCTTAGAGGCTGGCGCCCTTGGCGGGGGCCAACCTGGCCAACCCCACGCTACGGCTCTGACACCACATTAAGATTCTTGTTTAATATTTCAATATGTGTTGTGCGGTTTGTTATTCTTGGTTTTCGTCATTTTCGAAAGTAGCGCTTGCAGCTTTGAATCTGTACCACCCGGACCAAAATTTTTAGGTACACTGACGTTGTTCGGCAGCTGGCAAGAAGCTATACAGACAGGTGGCCAACCTTTCTAGGTCCATCTTGATGAGTTTAGCTGCGATAGGGTAATTCATGTATTTTGGACAGGCTGAGGACAACGTTGAAAAAATCGTCCCCTAGATTTCTTAGAAAGCAATTAATTATTTTGCAAAGTTACCAATACGCTTATAATATGATTGTGCTTTGCGTTCCTGGTGACAAAAACCTTAACGAAAGCATTTTAAGCTGAGAAATTCGCAATTTCCGATCGCCTGTTAGAATTGCATTTTGGACACCGAATATATGTTTTGGACACCCTCAGGTATATACAGTACTGGCCAAAATTATAGGCAGTGATGATGATACGATGCATAGTTCGATATACCTTTCTTCGGGTTAGCTTAACTCAAATGCCATTATTCGAATATAAGTGTTTATTGATCACGAAATCAAATTGCATTGTTTCAAACATCAAGCAAAACTTAACGAAGGAGAAAGAATTCAAATCTTGAATTTGGACGAAAATTGTCTGGCCAAAATTGTAGGCACTTTATCGACCTTCCTAAGAAAGTTTGATGTTCTATCTCAGATATTAGTAATAACATCACCAGGATCCTTCAATATTCTGTTTAGCAGAGGTGTTAGTATTGTTTAGAATCGAGATCATTGGTTTGTAAGTTTGATTTTGGGTGTATTTTATCAAGTGTCAATGATAGCTATCTCGATATACTTGTGATTTCTAGTTTATAAATTTGCAGTTGATAATAAATGTCCTCCATACGTTTCCAAAAGGTTTTAAGTGTAGGTTAGTGAGCAAGCCATCCAGAATATGAACTCCCAGCCATCCCAAAATTCCCAGGCATTGAAATGGGTAAGTTTTGTTGTATGGCATTGAAATTGATTAATTTTGAATTGTGAAATGAAGCGTTGGCTTGTTCAAAATACCTGTAACCATCATTACGACTAAAGTTCTTATTGAGATATTTCTCGTGGACATTGGAAATGTTTCAGATATACCTAATGGAATTCAATCTATCTTTCTATGAAACCGGCAGTCCAGTTTCTATTGAAGAAATGCAGTCTCACACACTGTTAGTATCCAGTCCAACTTTCCGTTTTTAGTTATACAGCTACTTAAAAAAGCGGTTTTCAGTCTAAGACAACAAGTAAATTAAGAACGCCTCGAAGGGTGCCAAAAACATGCCCATTGGAGCCAAATACAACGGTACCATGCTGTATTCAGTGATTTTATCCTTTTTGAAGAAATTTACTGGAATATGGGGTGTCTGTAAGGTGGAGAGTAGAATAACGCAATATGCTATTCAGCATCCAAACACGACTGAAAGGGGCTGGGGTATAACAGTCTGTGGGGATGATTTTTTTTAAAAAGATGTTGATCCCCTGATATCATCTGGGGGTATGCTGAACGCCAAACAATATATCAAAACTATATCTGTTGTCTAGGATAAACACTTTGATGAGAACTTCAGTTATAATGATGATAACTGGTATTTCCATGAAGAGAATGCTTCATATCACAAGGTGAAATATCAATTGATTGGTTTCAAAGCCATGGAATTTCTGTCCTAGCTTGATCGTCAACTAGCCTAGACAACAATCGTATTGAGAACACTTGAAGTATATTGATCAGCAGTTGTAAAACTATCAAACTAAAAATCGCCAGGTATTCGTTGTAGCTTTCATGGATATTTGTTCAAAATTCAGCAAACGCCAATGGCATAAACTTATTTTCAACGTATTTTCAACGTAAGTCATCAGAATAGGGTCTATTTGATCCAATAATCGATATTGAGAAGTATCTACTTTTATTAGCTCTCCGGAACAAGGCATGCATCGCCGTGCATGTCCAAATTATATACATGTCCAAATTATATTTTTTACCCTACAATCCTGTCCTGACAACGATAGAACGTTGTCGTCAAGCATTATAACAAACCATGCTCCGCGAATAATAAATCGCTCGTCATGTGCGGCCGCGATGCGATGATTATCATGAAGTCGAAATGATAAATTTCGACTTTCGGTCACTTTTTGTGCATTCTTATTGCTGAAGCTTTATGATCTGTATATGAATGTATTATTCCTGATTATCAGAGTATCTGTACGCACATATCTTAATACGAGATTGAGAAAAGTTGGCTGTGAGCACATGAAAATTCCTTGAGCTTGAGACTCGCGATGTTGGTTTGGTGCACATCACATTAGCATTGCGAGTCTCAATGAGACATCTCAATGAGACAAGCTCCCAGTACGGCTTGTAATTACCCGATACCGGTTTGATGCACTCCTGAATCCTTCACTAGGATGACATTTACAGATGATGTTCAGCTTTTCGTGAGCATATCCAAAATGTTTTGGGAGACTGCGTAAGTGTCAAATAAGTGTACTGTTGGTGCTCGTTTGGTCACCTCGTGTGATTCCAATTAATGATTTTCTTGGCGTGTTCTATCCGAAATCAATAGATGATAAATTAGCTCATGAGCGGAAACGGAGGGGTTTCTAGTTAGCCTAGTGGTTAAGGCTATGTATCGCCAATCCGGAGACGGCGGGTTCGATTCCCGTTCCGGTCGGGAAAATTTTCTCGACTCCCTGGGCATAGTGTATCATTGTACTTGCCTCACAATATACAAATTCATGCAATGGCAGGCAAAGAAAGCCCTTCAATTAATAACTGTGGAAGTGCTCAAAGAACACTAAGTTGAAGCGAGGCTGGCCAAGTCCCAGTGCGGACGTAGAGCCATAAAAAGAAAAAGATAAAAAGAAGAAGAAGAAACGGATGCTTCAACAAAGGTTCATTTTTTTCTCACATTACAAATACCGTCACCGGTGTGGGAAGTGGAGCCTGGAGCGACTAGGAGCGAGAATAGTTTTGGGGTGTCCTCTTTGACTATGACGTTTTGTGAGGATATGAACCTATTAGCGCCACCGAACGGTTGGAGAAGGATTGAGCAGGGGAACCGATCCGCTTCGAGTTTTCCTTGTGATATTTCCATCGACTTAACTTCTGGTATTTCTGTCGAAACTTCTGCCTTAATTCTGTAGGGGGCCAGTTTCACAAAATTAGATAATGGGCCTCAAAAATAATGTTGTTACAATTTGTTTTAACTGACGAACACTAGCACGAACATCTCAATGAGACGAGTCTCACGAGACGTCTCATTGAGGCACATACACTAGATTTTTCATGAGCATGCTACGATCTCAAGTCTCACACATTTTCTTGAGACGCATTTCAAACCAGCGCATGGCACACTGTCTCATTCATGTATACATGAGTTTTCAGACACTCTGCTGATTATGAATTTGGGTTCCGGGTGCAAAAGTGGCAATAATCGTGATGAATAAAGTTTATCGCGACTTGTAACATGATCCGATAACGATAGATCCCGCGATAAAGTGTGCATCAGATGCCTTGATTGCTCTGTGATACGAGCACAGTGTGAGGGTGTCGCATCATGCTACCGCAAGAGCAACGGATATCTTTGATTGTTCGTATCATGTATCATTTATCTTTAGAAGTGATTTTCTTTCATCCTTTGTTACAGCAAGCCCGTGCACAAGGGGATGGTTGGGGGTTAACCACCCCCCCCCCCCTCCCTAAAAGAAGAAATGACGCTTCATACACAAGGCGCCCTCCACTTTTTTGCCGAAATTAAAAAACAACCTCCTTTAGCGCCACTTCTGTGCACGGGCCTGTGTTACAGTATTCACTTTCAACTCAATCGCAAGGAGAGATTCTAGTTGATACACAGTACGAACAAAATCTGTAAATTTTTGACGAACTGAATGTAACAAAATTGACACGATGGAGGTCGATGGTTCGATAGAATTTTATGTGTGATCTCAAAATTACACTGCTGATTGCTGAGAGAAAAGTGTTAATTATAGCACCGACTTTTCAGAGAAACTTAAAACAAAACCTTTATACGAGATTCGAACTCAGATCTTCCGAGTGAGAGTTCAAGCCTAACCCTACTAGGCTGTCTCACCAAGCTGAAGAGAAGGCAATCAAAGAAAAACATGTTCCACCGTAAAGGAACAAACTATTGTAACGCTTCGGTCACAGAGTGCGGGAGAGAGCAGTCCGCGCAGCGAGGCAGACGACTGAGCGTAGCTGTCCTCGTTTACGTTACTGCATATAAATTTCAAGCGAATATGTCTCAAAATCTGTAAACATTACGCATGATTGGCTGATAACTGAGCGGACAGTATCATCTCACGGCAAATGTCTGTAATTTTGTAGCTTCTGCTATAATTTTCAGTCGATGCTTAACTTACGTGTTGTTTAATTTTCATGATTTTTTCTGTGTAGGTTTCGCTTTTAACAAGCTCCTTTTTCAGTCAAAATCGGATTACTTAACGAAAAAGTCATGAAATGATACCAATATTGACCATGCATCGAAATCCTAATCCGTACTGCCTCAAACCAGAGAACGCCACCTGTTGGGCGATAAACAAACCGGTTGATTTCGTGAACTTTATTCTACAAGTTGGGTAGGAAAAGGGTCACAAAATTCCTGTGAAATAGGTAAATCCAACGGAAGCCAACGATCCCTCCGCATCTGGTGGCAGGAATGAGAACCCTATGAAAAACGTGACTCCGACAAAATTTGCCATGGCGAATTCCGCATCGTAGAGAAACAAACGTGCACTTTTTGGAAAGAAAATTTAATTCTCTTTCAGTTGCGCTTAGATCCGGTAGGTACTTACAAACAATTTATGTGATTAATTTTAGGAGCTCTTGCTATGCCTCCGGAGGGCGATCTTCCGGATTTTTTGTTAGCTGGCCAATCCGATGTCCGTCGGCGTGGGCATCAAAAATGATGATCATGGAAGCCATAGGTAAATCCAACGGAAGCTAACGATCCTTCCGCATCTGGTGGCAGGAATGAGAACCCTATGAAAAAAGGGGCTCCGCTAAAATTTTCCATGGCGCAGCATAGGAAAAGTGCACTTTTTTCACTTTTTCGTATCGAATTCCGCATCGTGGAGAAACAAACGAGCACTTTTCGGAAAGAAAATTTGATTCTCTTTCAGATGCGCTTAGATCCGGTAGGTACTTACGAACAATTTCTGTGATTAATTTGAGGAGCTCTTGCTATGCCTCCGGCGGGCGATCTCCCGGATTTTTTGTTAGCTGACCAATCCGATGTCTGTCGGCGTGGGCACCGAGAATGATGATATTAGAAGCCATTGCTAATGGAAAATAGCAACTATCGGTGCAAAATATGAGTAAATTTTGAAGACAAAAAGGTTGATTTTTTATGTAAACAAACGATTTTCTCCCTATCTCACTCAGCGCCTCTACAATGGGGGACCATTCGGATTCACCTATTGCAAATGGAAAATAGCAACTTATAGAGCAAAATATGAGTAAAATTTGACGACAAAAACTTTTTTTATGTAAACAAACGATTTTCTCCTTATCTCACCAAGCGCCTCTACAATTGGGAGTCATCTGGATTAGATTATTGCGGTAGTTTTAGTTAGAATTATAGGTCATTAAAGCAATTATTTCCCTAGCTTACTTTTGGTGATCCATTATCGCAATCGATATAGTTTTCAGGGACGAGAAACAGCGTTGACAAATGCCTAATTAGTAAAGCTACTATGAGCTTAAAACTTCATGAGATTGGGTAAATTTTTCCTCACCGCAATTCACTTGGGTTTGATAGGTACCGTAAAATGGGGTAACTTTGATAGTTTTTCAGCGATTTTTTTAAATATTTTTACATGTAACAGTATTTCCCCGAGTTTTATATTTTTAAAACAAGTACTGGGGTATCAGTTATCAATTGAAATTGAAAGATTCGATAATCTGAAATATTTTGGATTACTTTTAGTTTTTCATATAATCGAAAATCAGATTTTCATTTTGGGGTAACTTTGATAATGCCCTAAAAACATATCAAATCTCAATAAATAATTACAGATTGAAATCTTAGGAGTATGAACATGATGAGAGAAGATTTGTGGAATATATAAGATAGAATTTTTATATCAAAACATTGATTTTTTACTAAATTCTACATATAAAAATGAGTTTGAGGAGTACTAAGTGCAAAACAGAATAGATTTAGCTATCAAAAATCATTACCGTAATCCGGGGTAACATTGATCAGAATTTTCGATCTTTCTTGAATAATTCTCTTGTTTAAGTAAACGTTAAATGTCTTATATTTCCAAAACAAGTACTGGCCCTCTGAGTATGTGTTAAGCTACTCGAAAAAGTATTGTAAAACTTTAAAACATGTTTAAATAGGTTTTTTAATCTAATTTTTGATTTTGTTGATTTGGGGTAACATTGATCATGTCAGTGATCAATGTTCATTTGTGTTGAAAGTACCCTTACTTACTAAATTCGAGGTCGCTGATTTCGAATATGTTGTCCGAATTCTTACAAATTATGTACTTTTTAAGTTATTTTAGAATTTAAATTCTCTAAACCACGAATAACGCCTAAAAATAGGCAATGGCTTAAAGAATTGATAGCCTACTTTTAATAAATCGTATATTTTACTGAAAAAGAGCATTTTTATAAAAGTTTCGTTTATTTAATCTAACTCTAGGATATCATATTGAAGCAATACAGTGATTTCGAACCTCATATTGTATCTAGTATTCACGCCAAGCATGAATGTTTGACAATGTATCTCATTGGGTTACGAAACACAGTTATGGAAAAATCGATTTATTTCAATATTTATGAAATTCAATTTTCATGAATTGCATGTCATTTAATAGCTAAATGATAGCAGATTACGATATACCATTCGATAGCAGAAACTGATTCAATGTAAAATGCTTGTTTAAACATTTCCTGAGGTGGGTCAAGCCGATCAATGTTACCCCGCTGATCAATGATACCCCGGATTACGGTACCGTAAAAGTTTCGTACCGTAAAAGTTTCGTTTATTAAATCCAACTCCAGGATATCATATTAAAGTAATACAGTGATTTCGAACCTCATATTGTATCTAGTATTCATGCCAAGCATGAATGTTTGACAGTGTATCTCATGGCGTTATGAAAAACAGTTTTGGAAAAATAGATTTAGATTTCAATATTTATGTAATTCAATTTTTATGAATTACATGTCATTTAATAGCTAAATAATAGCAGATTACGATATACCATTCGATAGCAGAAACTGATTCATTGTAAAATGCTTGTTTGAGCATTTCGTGAGGTCGGTCAAGCCGATCAATGTTACCCCGCTGATCAATGATACCCCGTATTACGGTACATGAAATTACAAGGGCATTGCATACTTTTAGGCGTTTATCAATGTATGGAGATTAATTTTCCAATTTACAAAATTGCTTCCATTTCGTAAAAACACACTTCGTTAAGAGATTCATGGCCAGATTTGGAATCTACTATGATGAATCTATCGAGAATAAAAGTCCATTCATTGAAAAAATAGTTTTAACGAAATCGTATAGCAGATTGTTTGAAGGGGTTGATAAGTTACAAAAATATAAACAATTTTTAATTTTTGTCCAAAAAGTTGTATATAAACTAGATTTTAATGAAAATACGTCTAAGATGAACTTTCATATATATAGAATTGATTTACGTTAACCTTTTTCTTAACTGGTTGAAGGAAACATAGTTATAAGATAAATTACACAATACCTGCCGCACTATCAAAGTTACTCGCATTATCAAAGATACCCCGTTTTACGGTATCTGCGTTACGGAGGCGTTACGTGCATGTAGCAGAACAATGTTCTTGATCCCGTGATTTTTATTCATGGTGTATATTTGTGAAAAGAATTCTCGGTTGTTCCAGTAGGGTAAGAAATCAAACTTTGAACTAGTCAAATTGTAATCTTAATTTGAACCATTTCAAAATTCATTAAAACGAAGTACTTTTCAGGCAAATATTGTCCCGAAAAAGATGTTAGACACCTTTCCGTAATATAAGCTGGCAACATGGACTTTAAGAGCATTGAAAAAAGCGTTTTTGTCATGGAAAACAGGCAAATAAAAAATCATTGTGATATCACCCATTTCCCCCCAGAGAAAGCACATTTTTGGTGCACTCGTACAGCTCATGCATTGTATCACACGCAATATGTGAACACGTCAAATGAAAGCTTATTTATCGTAGAATCGACCAACCGAATAATATTCCGCATTATTTGTCATAAAATTATCTAATTTAAGTGATTCTTACTTGGAGAATGTTATCTTAAATTGAACCATTTGTAATCTAAATTTGAACTAGTAAACGGGGGTGAGCTTCTAGTGTTGGCCTGTAGATTGCGCTAGTGGTTGCTTTGTTTACTCTTGGGGGATGAAAAATTCCAAATTTAGTTTCCAAATTCCTAAAGAATTTCGAACATTCTGAGTTGGGATTCCACTGCCTAATGAAAAATAGGTATGAGAATTAGCAGATTCATGTGGTTTTTCATTGTTTAGCATGGAATTGGCTGTTTTGTGAGTTGCTCGAGCTGCTGCCGCCAGTAGTTCAAATTAAGATTGAAATTGGTTCAAATTATGATTACGATGGTTCAAATTAAGATTAAAATCATTGTTGATAAAACATCAAATATTTCAATGAAATTCGGTGCAAATACTAACTTTTTACCATTTAACAGAAAGCTTATACCCGTGGCTTTCATGTACATACGATTTTGCCGTAGTAAATTATTTCCATGTGGGAGAAAAAATCACTTAAAATTTGCACTGCTTCAGAAAGCCGCAATTTGGTTCAAATTTTGATTACCTACCCTATGCATGATTCGATGTGGACAATTTTCGGAACGGTTTTTTTCAGCGTGCAGAACAGACGCTGTTCGAGCCGCACCTCCTTGGTGAACAGACGCCCGGGTCGTATCTCCTCAATCTAGCTGAAGTCAAATGGATGGACAACAGTGCCCATGCCCAGGCTGTACTTCCAGCTAAGCACACAACTCTTAGCTGGCTGTCTTTGTCATCCCTTGGCCCATGGAATCATGAGGTAGGAACTTGTGAGGGCCAGAGCTAAGTTGATTCACCGTTTTTAGCCCTGTTTTGCTTACTATAAGTAATAATCAATTGATTTTAACATTTTCTTTGTCTATATAAGATCCAGAATAACGAACAA
>NC_085137.1:373289205-373364205 GCF_035046485.1 Aedes albopictus
TTCCAAGGCCTGACGAAATAACCTCCACCCGTCTCGCTAGCGAGTCATCCGCTACTAATCCCATTTCAAGCGGCCCGTGCCGATAAATGAGAAACCCATGGATACCTGGGCACTGGGTAGGGCATCTTCCACACCATTTCGTCCTTTACCGCGTTAATGCAGGGCTCTGGCATGGAGGACCTCTTTTCCCGTGCTACTCGTGGGATCCAAAATGAGTCAAATTAACAAAAACCAAGCGGTGCCGATAAAGGCGAGGCTAACCACTTCGCAAGGAATGGGTTGGCTTGGTCTCCGCTAAGGAAAAGTGAGGTGTCAGGAGCAGGAAGCTGCACACGCAGCTCCAGCGTGGGAGCTCCGATTCATTCCCCGGCTAGCCTGCTGGAGGAAATAGTCGACGGAGTGTAGTTTATGAGGGCCATCAACCAAAAAGAGATGGGCTGTCTGCAATAGAGGCGACTGAGCAGCAGCTTGGCAAGATCATCGACTTTGCGTTTACGAAGCCCAACATAAGTAAGGACCTGACTTCGTAAGTCGATGGACGATGCCAAGTAAGATCACGAGAGACTCGTGAAGACTGCAGCAACGGTAGAACTGGCGAAAGCTAAGGTTACGAAGTCTACCCAGACGGAGGCCTTCGCTTTCGCAGGAAGCTCAAAAGGTGTGGCGGATGAGACTGCTTTTGATAGGCACTCGCAGGAGCCGTCAGGTGAGGAGCTATATGGCGGTGCTCGCAAGGCTAGGCAGACACTAAACTCGAAGGTCGGCAGTAATGCCGGCAAATCGGACCCCAGCTAGGTGCCCCGAAAAGCTGGGAAGGGTAGGCCTGAAAAGGCTGGCCTGTCATGGATGGAAGGAAACAGGGTGTTGCGACCGTTGTTAGGCCCTCAGCAACCCCAAAGTAGGACGAAACTAGATGAGGATCCCCTTGGACGAACCAGGATACAAGTCATGGGACTGCAAAAGCCCTCACAGGAACAAGCTGTGCAGGTGATGCGGCGCCGAAGGCCATAAGGCACATGGCTGCACGAGTCCATCCATTTGTCTGATTTGTTCCGGGAAATCCGTGAACAACAGACACTCAACGGGTGGTCCAAGTTGCCCGGCCTTCAAGACAGCGTGGCAGTGAACAAATCAGAGTGCAGGTAACCCAGCTGAAAATGAACCACTGAGACGCAGCTCAGCAGGGTGTTAAGGACTGTTTAGACGGATGAAACGAAGGATCAAGGAGACTGTCAACACCCTACAGGTCTACGGAGCATTGTTCTGTAAATAAATAATTTTCAAACATGACCTCCAATTTTGACCTTCAAGAACTTCCGCGAGTGAAGGCCAGAAGATCTACAAACATAACCAATGGTTTCTTGCTACATTACCGATGCGTTGTAACATCCCAGAGGTCCATTGAGCATTGTACTGAAGAGTATTTATTTCTAGAGATATGCTAGGTCTTCCATGAACTTCCGCGTATTAAGGCCTTAAGATCTACAAGCGTATTCAATGAATTGTTGTTACATTTCTTATACGTTGTAACATGCTACAGGTCCATGAATATTTTTTTTGGTAAGGAACTAATTTCAACAGATGTTCTAGGTCCTCCAAGAACTTTCATGAGTAAAGACCTGAAGATCTACAAGCGTTATCGATGGTTTGTTGTCACATTGCTGATACAGTGTAGCGTCCTACAGGTCCAGGGAGCATAGTTCTATAGAAAAATAATTTCCAAAGATGATCTAGGGCCTCCAAGAACTTCCGCGAGTAAAGGCCTTAAGATCTACAAGCGTAATCAATGGATTGATGTTATATTTCTGATACGTTATAAAATGCTACAGGTCCATGCATCATTTTTCTGTAAGAAAATAATTTCCACAGATGGCCTAAGTCCTCCAAAAACTTCCATGAGTAAAGACCTGAAGATCTACAAGCGTTATCCATGGTTAGTTTTTTTCATTACTGATACAGTGTAGCGTCCTACAGGTCAAGGGAGTATAGTTCTGTAGAGGAATAATTTCCAAAGATAATCTAGGACCTCCAAGAACTTCCGCGAGTAAAAGCCTTACGATCTACAAGTGTAATAAATGGATTGTTGTTACATTTCTTATACGTTGTAACATTCTACAGGTCCATGAATAATTTTTCTGTATAGAAATAATTTCCACAGATGTTCTAGGTCCTCCAAGAACTTCCATGAGTAAAGACCTGACGATCTACAAGCGTTATCAATGGTGTGTTTCCACATTACTGATATAGTGTAGCGTCCTACAGGTCCAGGGAGCATAGTTCTGTAGAGAAATAATTTCCAAAGATCATCTAGGACCTCCAAGAACTTCCACGAGTAAAAGCTTTATTTAGGTCCCATATGAACTGTACAAAATTTTAGCGCAATCGGTGAAACTATAATTTAGCGCAAGTGGTTCAAAGTTTGCATAGGATTTACTATGGGAAAAGTTACACTTTCAAACAAAAAATCCCAGAGGTCGCCCTTTGCCTCCTTAATTCCAATCGATCAATGCCTCTTGTAGAAAAACCATTTATGAAACTTTCCTTCGAAGACCGCAAAACGATTGGATGCTTGTAAAAAAGTTATTGATTTATTGCCGATTAGTGATCCAACTAACGGCTTTTTGTTTTGTTTTATCAGCAGCACTGCTGCTGCCGTTGTTGCATGGGGTGGCGGGAGGCATCACCACCCCCAGCAACAGCAGCAGCCAAGGCAGCAGCTACAGTGCTGCTAATAAAACAAAACAAAAAGCCGTTCGTTAGATCACTAATCGGTAATGAATGAAAAACTTTTTCCACAAGCATTCAATTGTTATGCGGTCTTCGAAGGAAAGTTTCAGCGGGAATTTGATGTTTGACCCATACTAATGTCCAGAGTTCAGAAATTGTGTCCAGAATATCCAAGATGGCGGCTCAAAAACCTAGATGGCAGCTGTTTTAAGGAGTTTTAGGTTCTAAATCCACATAATATGAACATATTTGGCATGGGGACCAAAATATCCAAGAAGGCGACCGAAAATACAAGATGACAGCAGTTTAAAGCAGTTTTGGGCTTTGAATCCATGCAGTATGTATAAGGATAATTTGGTTTGATTTGTTAAAAAAATACGACAATAATATCCAAGATGGCAGCACAAAGTTCAAGTTGGTGACTGTTTAAATGAGTTTTAGGCTCTTAAATCATGCATTGCTATAATCCGGTAAGGGAAAACGTAGAGTTCAAAAATGGCGACCAGAGTATCCGAGATGGCGGCCAAATTATCCAAAATGGTGGCTAACTCTCCCTACACTTAAAAAAAATATATTCAAAGCGCAACTTGCAGCACTAAAAGTATTGAAAACGTGTGGAGATGTTGTACAATATTTGATCAAATCAAATCAAAGATGTTAGCTCAAAATTCAAGATAACGGTGCACAATTTAGTATTAAGAATTAAATGTGCTCTTTTTGTTTTTAAGTCTAGTGGACAAAGGTTGACTGTATAAAATATCTGAACGGCTGAAGGTCAAATAGGCAGAAAAAATACATACGACTTTATAACTGACCAAAGCCACATGAGGGTTCTCTAAACACGCAATGATTCGGGGTAATGGAAGCCAGTTAACCAACATGATTGCAGGATAAAATTGCGATATTCATAAACATGTTACTTGAGTTTGGTTGAAATAGTTTCTCGAAGGCTTGAGAAAGGCACCATCCACCGCGAGGTGGATTAATTAAGATTTTTAACTTTAAAATAATCAATTTTTCTAAGGTACCTCGTATGAATATTTGAAAAGTGTTGTTAGATATTAATTTTTTACCATCGTGAAATCATACAGTCCAAACAAGCTTTCATATGCTTGAAAACGTAAAACATATTACCATTCTCAAAATATCAAGATTTACTTTTCTCGTATTTTATAACTTAGGCCACATTGGCAGTGAAAACTTCATCGAAATTCAAAAGCTGATATATTTTTTACTCAAGGATAATAAAAGTACAATACATTAACTTTGTGATAAGGGGAAATAAAGTTTAAAAATATGGAATTCATTGTTTTGAGTACGGTACAGAGCCCGACCAATGTGGTGTGCCTTCGAACGCAAAACGAGCAAAATTGTTAACTCGTAAGTGAAATTGAAACGTGATATTTGGTGTAATTATTCGATATCCAGAGCTAAAGAGGCTGGTTATCGATAGTCTACACCTTTTTGTTTCCATCTAATGAGGTATTGACAAAGGAATCACAATAAAAGTCGGAATATCTGTAATGATTAGCTATTTTCGGTCTGATGTGACGGGAATAAGCGCATATGACGAAGTAAATTTTTATTCTATTTTATACACGTCAAAGCAACTATGACCATTTTGAACAAACTTGTTTGTTGAAACGGATTATATGATTGTTGATTCAACAACGTTACATTTCCGTGCGTGTATATAAAACTCTCTATCGAGTTGTCAAAGACTTCAGAAAAGAAGTCTGCCATCCCTGGTCATCGGTCCTAGAAACACGATAGTAGAATGAAATTTTATCCACATTTTTCAGACGACGAGCACGACGAGTAGATTGTTGTTTGCGATATAGGAATCTATCTACCACGCTGACGGGGGGTACAAGGGAGAACTGGCGAGCTCATGACAATGCAGAGCGCCTCGAATGTGAATTATTATTGTTGTCTGTGTCGAACGAACGAACGTACGAACTGAATTGCCACATGCTGTGCAAACGGTTAGGCATGCATGGCGAGCTCGGTGAGTCTGTGACGACATGATTATTATTGTTATTTCATAACTCAATCGACTGGATGTGTGTATACCTTGGGATGCTGGAGAATATGATATGATCTCTCCAGTGTTAAATTGTGCATACTTGCATGTGCTTGAGATATAGAGCTTTTAAAATTTATAGAACGGATTAATGGGCGTTTATGTAAAGGGTCCAATCCAGCTACTGTTGATTAAATGAAACTTACATTGATCAAATTACAGACTTTCAGCTCGTGCCAAAATCACTTTCAGAATTCATTAAACAGATTTGAATACATTGTTTAATATCTTTATGATGTCTTTATTATCCTACCCACGTTCACACCATCGAACTTATATCAACATCTGGGATTTAATCGTGTGAATAGGTGACCCTGTTTTGCTTTTATTGAGCTTTCATCCCAGTCCCACTCGAACTAACTTGCCACTCCGGGTGGAGTGGATAGAGATGGGTCATCATCATGTTTTAATCACCGACACATTAGTACTAATATCAACGTCGGGTGAGTGGTGCTCTTAAGTGTGTTTTTATTAGTGCGTTCAAGTCAACTGGGACCCAGGCTGAAGCAGCTACAATGTTGTGTCGTACTGCCAAAAAGCATCCCCTGCCTACATTAGACCTTGTTAGGGAAAGTAATTTAATTGCCTTATGCTTTTAGAGGAGAAGATAGGCCAGCACTTGGAAGGTTCACTAATTGTGTATACTACTTTCCGTCATTCGGAAAAGGAAGCTGCGTTAGATTAAGTATTAAACGAAATACGTATCTCTGCATTGACAAAAATATATCAAGGGAGCATTAGGCTTTTCAAAAGAATGACAGTACCTGTCTGAAATCCAAAATCCAAATCAACGCCGTTAGACATTTCACTTCAACATCCTGAAATTTCTATCCGCTGCCACTGCCCGCAGACCCAAAAATCGCATAATATATTAAAGGCGCGTCCTATTTCACGCGAAACATCTTAATTCTCAGAAGTCAGCCAATCTCTTGGTCATCTCGCTGCGCTGTGGCACTTCCCATCCCATCCTATTTTGCTGCGGAGAAATGTGCTCGCTCGTTACCTGCAAAGATAGGAATGAGAGAAAAGATACACTTTAGGATGATTACCTTCATTGGAAATTTATAGCACGTTCGAATGGAATTTGTTCCGATACTTGGATTAGATTGTAGGAGAAATATCATAGCATATTTACAAGCTGGCGAACATTTTTTTGACATGTCCTTTGCAGATGCTATTATGTGGAAAATTGTTATTATTTTTCTCTCCTCGGGGAGATGTCTAATCTCACTGCTTCATACGGTCGGACCCTTAATCGTACAGATGAATTTTCACCAGATAGAAGCTGTCGGTGCCACCGCAGTTTTTAAATAATAAATGAGTTCCTTTTCCTCAGTGATTTGCTTAGTAACCGAACTTTGCGCCTTTTTTTTGTTTCTCCGACCGTATTCAAGAACTGTTGACACATTTCTCGAAGGGGCGTTCCAAATGATCGATGTTATGAGAAAACGCACCGTGTACAGTGTGGAAGGAGTTTTTTTTTTCGGAGGTGGAGAAGAAGATTGAGTTGAGGTTTAATATAGTTTTGTTTTGGCCCGAGGATAGGTCACTTGATGAGGGTTATCTCAATGCGGTTCAAAGACAAATGGGTGGGTATCAATTATGGATTTCGTTTCATCTCTTTTTTTGCAGACGGCGTGGAAGACAGAGGGCGTTATGCTTTGGCTTAAGCTACTGGAGAGCAAGGATGGGAACACTCACTTGCAAAGAGTTACACTCACTTGTAGTTTTCTCAGCTCAGAAGCGTGCAATCAAAAAACGATGTATGGACGACTTTTGTCTTGTGATTTTGTCTAAAAGTTTGCCGAATAGAGTAGGGGTCGCACACGCATACCGAATTCGTGAGCGAGCTGCGAAGGCAACTCTCCACGAGGTGAATGTAATTTACACTCACCTCGTGGAGAGTCGCTTTCACAGCTCTGTCACGACTTTGGGATTCGTGAGCGACCCCTACTCCATTAGAGAAAGTTTGAGACAAGACCACAAGGCAAAAGTCGTCCATACATCGTTTCTTGATTGAACGCTTCTGAGCTGAGAAAACTGCAAGTGAGTGTAATTCTTTGCAAGTGAGTGTTCCCATCCCTGCTGGAGAGGAAGAAATGATTTTAAAGAGATAATCCACATTCAAGCTGAAAGTTTCCATGAAGTGATAGGGTCCATGCCGTCAGTGCTGTCACGGTTAAGCCAGAGCTGGTTACTCAAGGTTTCCAAATCTAAGCGCCTTTGAACTGGTACGCATTTTTTAAATAACGTCAATATTGCACCTTAATTGAGAATTATTCTGGGGAAACCCCTGCCTTCATGAAATATCTTTTTAACAGAATTTCGCATCGCTGAAGGGGCATTCTTGCAGGAATTCCTTTTCGGCAAGCGTTTAATGAGAAGATTCTGAAGATTCCTTCAAGATTTATTTCACAATGATTCTCTTTGTACTTCTTTAGAAGTCTTTGATGGAATTCCTCCGTGGATTTCTTCAGGAATTCTTCTAGAAACTTCTCAAGAAATTCTTTCATGATTTTTTTTCCAGAAACTCCTCCAAAGATTTCTACAAAAAGTGCATTTTTATCACAGACATGCGAAATTCCTCTGGGATTTTTCTTTAGAAAATCAGAAAGTTTCTCGGAGTGCAGAAATTATTGTTAAAATTTCTTCGAGTTGATTCCATCATCATTTAGAGTTTCTCTCAGGTATTTACTTAGACATTTCTGCTAACATTCTCAATAGATTCTTGTAGAAGTTCCTCCAGAAGTTTCTCCAAAAGTTCCTTCAGATATTACACCAGAGAATGCATAGGGTTTATTCAGACTCACCTTTCAACAACTCTTGCAAAAATTACAACAGAACTTATTTCTTATCATGTTTACAATTTTTCAAGAAATTCGTCTATGAGGGGTCTCCAGTTCTGCCAGGTGTTCTTAAAAAAATGTTTTCTTTAGAAATTTCATCAATAGTTCACAGAAGATTTCTTCCAGGATTTTTTTGTTTCTACAGAAATTTCTCCCTTCAGGGATTTTTGTACACTACTCCAATCAGAAATTGTACACTGGACCCTTGCTTTTATGCACAAGGCTGGAGGTGCATAAATTCATGATGCATAAAAAGAGGTGAATTTGTGCATAATTAAGGTAGGGCTTTAACAAGGGAATCTAGTTCGCGAGAAAATGTCTTACCCATGGGAGTTTGAGGATGACCTAAGGGGGATTCCAGAAATTTCCCAGAGATCCCAAAAAAAAGGGGTTCCAAGGGGCTTCAGTGGCGTTTCAGAGGGTTGCTTCAGGGAATTTCAGGAGCCTTTTGAAGGCGTTCTGTCAAGTTTTGTTTAATGGGATTACGGGAAATTCAGTGGCATTTCTATTTAGGGGGTTTCAGAGATGCTTTAAGGGTGAACGGGACGGTCGAGGAAATGTCCACCATTGCTCTGTTGCTACTAAGATGGTAATCTCAGATTCTACTTCATATTTTGCAACAAAAACCTATCATCGTGTATGCTTACTTGTAGTGTATTTGCTGATTGTTTTTCAGCATCTTCTGTGCGATAGAACTCGAGATTACCATCCTCAAAATCGCGAGGCAAATTGTTAAAAAGAGAGGCAAGATAGGAAAAATAACACGGCGTCCCATTTCACCTTGAGGGACTTGAAGGGCAATTAAGGGGTCTCACAAGCTTTTAAAGGGCGTTACAAGGGTTTGAAGGGTGTTTGAAGGCATTTTAGAGTCAGATAGTTTCAGGGGGTTTCAGAACATTTCAAGGGTGTTCATAGAGGTGAAGGGGCGTTTGATAGCGTTTCAGGGGCAGTTCAAGGAGTTTTCAAGTGCGTTTCAGGGGGTTTCGGGAGCCTATTTAAGAGGTCTAAAGGGGTTCCAGAGGCATTTCAAATTGATTATGACGGTTTCAAGGGCGTTTCAATACTATTACGGAGGCTTCAGAAGCGTTTCGAAGTAGTTCAGATGAGGGTCGTATCAAGAAAACCTTTAAATCAAATGGCATTTCAGGGGCGTTTATAAATATATTGTGATGGGGATAAAATACACGTTATTAAAAATAAAAAATATATATTGTGGTGGGGTCTCTGAAAATCCCCTGAAATTTTCGGAAATGTTTCTGAAGTCCCCCTTAGGCCCCCTAGGACTGCATGTAATGCACTTGGGAACCTCTGAAACCCCCGAAAACGCCTGCGTAACGTTGCCTCTTATTCCCTGCGGATTGCCTCTTATTCCCGCCGAAAATGCTATGGGACTTTCTGAAGTACCTCCAACATCCCCCAAAACCCCCTCGGACCCTAAGTAACACATCTGAAATGCTCTGAAACCCTAGAAAACTCCTCCGTGACGCTTCCATAACGCCTCTAAATACTGCCGAGAATGTTCTGAAACTTCCTGAAATGCCTACAAAATCCCCTTAAAACCCCCCGGACCCCATGTAACGCACCTCAGAATTTCAGAAACCCTAGAAATCTCCTCCGTAACGCTTCCGTATTCCCTCTGAATTTCGCGAAAAAATGTTCTGAAACTTCCTGAAATGCCTCCAAAATCCACCCAAAACCCATTCGGACCCCATGTAACGCACCTGAGACCTTCCGAAACCCCAATAAACGCCACCGCAAAGCCTCTGAATCTAGCCTAAAATGCCCTGAGACTTCCTGGAATGTCCCGAAACCCACTTAAGGCCCACCTCTATAACGCACGTGGGAGCCTCGGAAACCCCCGAAATCGTTCCTGTTACACCTCCACAACCCGTCGAGATCCTCTAAAACTCTTTGCGATGCTTAGGAAAACTCCCTCAGACCCCAGAAAATTCCCCTGAAATCTTCTGGTACGCCACTGAAACCCCTTGGGACCCCCTGAAATGCCTCTGCAACCTCCCTTTGCATATAAACTCCCCCTTTTCGCCGTTGCAATAGTTACCGTCATTAATTAATTTTCTTATGCCTAATTATGGTTCTAAGTAGCTTTACCTCTTTTTATGTAGAGCATAAAAAGGTGCATAAATTGAAAGTGCATAAAAATAACAAGAATAAAAAGGAAGTTTAGTGTACAAGAAATTCTTCTAAGAATTCTTCCAGCGCTAGTAGATTCATTTAGAAAATCTTCCATGTAGCCCCCAGAAATTTGGTGAGGCATTTCCCCCAATGCCTTTTTTCCGTGAAATGATTCACTTGATTTTTTTTTTCTAATAAGGTATCTTAAGGAGTTTTTCAGATAGTCTCCCATGCATTTATCCAGGAAATCCTCCATAGATAGCTTCAGAAATTGCTTTCAAAATTCTTCAGGATTTTATATCTAGAAAATTTTCAAAAATTTCTTCTAGGAATCTTTAAAGTTATCATCAGAAGCTTTTTAAGGGATTCCTTCACACATTTCTCCAGGGACTTCTTTAGAAATTCCTTCAAGAGTTCTTCCAGTATTTTTTGCGCAATTTCTGGAAGAACTTCTGAAAAAAAAAAGCCCTGTAGGAATCACTGAAGGAATGATTATTCTGACGGAACTGCTGAATTTAGAAATTGATTATAACCCTTGTAGGAATTTCTTTAGGAATCTTCGAAGGAATTTCACAATAAATTTTCGATGGAACACTTAGGAAAATTAACAAAGGGCACGGTGTGTTTATAGAGCAACTTTAAAACAAAAAAATAAGTAAGTCTGAAATTTTGCCCAGTGATACTTTGGGCCATTCCCTTCAATTTGCTGGGTCGGTTGAAAACATCCATCGGGGGGTCTAGAACAAAAATTTTTTTTGAAGGTTTTTCATGCAAAAACTGTTAAAAGCGCATATTGTAAATTATTGCATCTCCTACAAATAGTCACAACTTTTTTGTCTTTGAAGATAGAACCATACAATTTTTAGGCGTTTAGAAGTAGTATGCGTAGATGACTGTGTGAAAATTTCATTGAAATATGTTGAATGATTTTCAAGTAATAGCAAAACTATCAAACGCATTCTAAAATACTAAGCTTAGTAGCAAACGATCAACAAAATATCTACATTTTTTATACAATAATACATGAAACATATTTTATTCTAAACACCTTGAGTCATTATGATGGAAGTACTGTGAAAACTTGTTTTTTAAATGATGAACAGATACATAGTCAAATACATGAAAGGAAAACACACATTATGTAGCTTTTTACTAAAGTATTAATTATTTATTTCAAGAACGAGGTTTTGCGTATACATGTTCACAAGTACAAGTAGTATGCCTCTATTACGGATCCTATAAAAAACACAATTATCATGATTGCTGAGCATGTCGGCCTTCCCTAAAGAAAATATTTGAATGTTATTTGGTAAGCCAAGAAAAGCACTCGAGGATTGGGAAACGTCTCTGTTTCGAAGAAAAAGTAAAGAAACTAAATTATTTTATAATTAATGTTTACAAGCTCAAAATTAAATAATATTTCACCTTAGTCAATGAATAAAAACAAGTTAACTCCGTTAAAGACCTCATAATAACATTGATTGAAGTTGTTGGTATGAGTCCGTTTAATGTGGACAGGACACAATAACGAGAACTGAATTCAAAACAGAATTCAGTTGGGCAATATTCGATCAAGGGCAACTTTACGGTACTAAACATAGTTTCCGGATTATTCCACGATATTTGACATAGCTGTTGGACCTAAACTTAGGTTTGTCTTTAAATTTCATAGCAATATGATGCTTATTACTTATGCCACCATTTATTAACAAATAACTGATAATAAGTTCTGAAAGAAGAGTTAAAGGAACGGAGTACTTATTGAAAATGTTTCTACATTAGGCATGAAAATTAGGCTGTTCAGCATAAAGCCAAGGAAAAACAATTTGATAACAATGGTTTAAATAGTCTTATCGATTTGCATATGATGTCTTAAAAATATTTTCTGTGGTGTCCTCCAAGCATGAGGAAGAGTGATTGATCATTGTTAGGGCGTCGTTGACTAGTAGAATATTTTCAACATAAATCTATATCTTTCGAAAAAAACAAACAGTTTTTTTGTAATCCAAATTATTGCGCCACGCTCTCCTAAAGCCTTTTGCTTGCAATCTGATACTAAGATTAGACCTAAATCATTTAAAAAAATGGAAAAAATGAACATGTATACGCAAAACCGCGTTCTTGAGATAAATAATTAATACTTTAGTCAAAAGCTACATAATGGCAATGTGTGTGTTTTCCTTTCAAGTATTTGACTATGGAATTGTTCATTATTTGAAAAACAAGTTTTCACAGTACATACCGCCATCATAATGACTCAAGGTCCTTAGAATTAAAAATTTTTCATTTATTATTATATAAAAAATATAGATATTTTGTTGGACTTTTGCTACTAAGCTTAGTGTTTTAGAATGCGTTTGATAGTTTTGCTATTATTTAAAAACCATTCAACATATTTTAATGAAATTTTCACACAGTCATCTATGCATACTACTTCGAAACGCCTGAAAATTTTATGGTTCTATCCTCAAAGACAAAAAGGTTGTGAATATTTGTAGGAGATGCAATAATTTACAATATGCGCTTTTAACTGTTTTTGCATGAAAAACCTTCAAAAAAAATTTTCGTTCTAGACCCCCCGATGGATGTTTTCAACCGACCCAGCAAATTGAAGGGAATGGCCCAAAGTATCACTGGGCAAAATTTCAGACTTACTTATTTTTTTATTATAAAGTTGTTCTAAACAACACACCGTGAGGGATTACTATAGGATTCAACAAAAAAAAAAAAAAAAAAAATAGAGGAGTTCCTGAAAAACTCCATGCAATGAATGTGAAGAAATTCCTTGCTGGTATTGCTGGAAAAAGGAGAGATTCTTGGAGAAAATCCTGGAGGAATCACGCCCTGATGGATTCCTAGGAGGAATCATTGAGGATTTTCCTGGAGATACTCCAGCAGAATTCCTAGCTGAAGCTTTCAAAGAATTTCTGAAGGAAACTCCTGGAGAAATTCATGAAGAAATTCCTGGAAGAATCCCAGTAGAAAATCATGGAACATTCTCTAAAGGAACTTGTAAAGATTCTTTTGAGTAATTTGTGAAAGAATTAATAAATGAATATTAGACCTCTTCATAAAAAATGAAATTTCTCGAATTCAGACAGTCACCCCCACATCGTAATTCTAATGCTGAAATAAACTTCTGGTCAAATTTTCAGCTAAATTGGTGAAGATTTCGAGGTGCCTCAAGTCAAAATTGTGTTTTTTGGTCCTTTTTCGCCTTTAAAAAATGCCCGTGGAGGCTAGAAGCCATATAAAATATCGTGGTAACCCTTAAATGAAAGATATGTCTATTCCTTACAACTTTTGTGAACATTATGTACTGATAGGAGGATGTTTTGATCATATTTATCCGTTTTTCAGACATGCAGGTATGCTAAAAAGTTACATTTTACAACAGTTTTTGTTCTACGAAATTCAAACATTCAATTTTTATTAAAAGTTTTAAACCATTATAGGATTACCCACAATATTCTGAACAATATTGCCATACATCATTTTCTTACCCGATGTACGGAAAAAATCACAAAAATCGAAAAGTAGAAGCTATCCCGAGTTTTTTGATACCTGGGGTTGACGCAACTGCTGGCAGGCAGAAAAGTCAAACATAGTAGCTTTGCTTTTTCTTGATGATTGCAATGATTGATCATTGATTCAAGTGACAGGTTGGCACAAGTACACATTGCCTTAACAAAAGTGGCATATAATGTACCTCAGTAGAATATGAAAATGGTTCAGATGGTAAGGCATTGGACTGGCAAACCAATATTTCTGGAGAAGTTAATTTATGAATTCCTGAAAGAACCCGTGGAGAAATGGCTCAGATGGGCAGATAATGCAGGAACCTTTGCAGCGATTTCTGCTGGAATTGCTAAAAGGAAGTATGCAGGAATCTGGGGCAAATTCCTACAAGAACTTCTTGGAGGAAATCCTGATGAAATTTCTGCGGAAAGCGGGAAGAAATCTAAAAAGTCTAAAAAATCCTTATATAATTCTTGGAGAAATTTTCGAAGGAATTCTTATAGGCATGTCTGAATGTCTCCTTGGAGGTTTTTTCATGAATCTTTGGAAGATTTTCTGAAGCAATCGCTGTATGGTTTTTTAAGGTGTAATGAAGGAATATATTGAGTAATTTCTAAAGGAATCCGTGGCAGATTTTATGAAAGAACCCTTGGAGAAGTTGATTGATTGATTGATTTGTCTTTATTTAAGAGACTTTCTGCCCTTGGAGAAGTTTCTAAACGAATCCATGGAACAAGGAATCCTAGGAAAATTTTCCCAAAGGAATCTTTGGAGAAATTTATAGAAAATCTATAAAAAAAATTTTAAAGAAATCTCTGGAAGATTTTCTGAAGAAAAAATATTGTGGAATTCTTTAGTTTCTTTACAGAGATTTCTTTTCCGGTATTTTACTGTGAAAAAAGTTTTGTAACAGAATTTGTAGACATTTCCTGTATGATTTTTGAAAGGAAATGAATTTTTAATGGAAATTTTGCTTTTCTGATTTTCTGAACGAATCGCAGAGGAACTTTCCAAAGAAATTGCTTAGAGATTTTCCGAAAACAGTTCTCACTAATATTTCAGAAATCCAAGAAAGAATTACTCGAAGAAATTTTTTAAGCAATCTATGAAAGACTTGTCAAAATAATTCATGGAAAACTTTTTGGAAGGAATTCCAGAAAGATTTTCAAAGGCATCCATGGAGAAATTTCGATGGGAATGCAAATCTGGAGAAATCTCAGGAGAAATCTCTGTAGGAAACATTGGAGATAAAACTGGTGGAGTTTTTAGAAGAATTTCTCAACTAAAGGTATTTATGAAGCAATCTATGGAGATTTTTTTTAAGAAATCCTATTGGAAAATGTCTGAATGAGTCCCTGGAAAGATAATATTCAAAGAAATATCTAAAAAATCCGAATGATCTCTGTAAGATTTTTTGAAAAAATCCCCAGAAAAATTTCCAGAGTAATCCGTGGAAAATTTACAAAAAAAACATCTCAGAAGGAAATTCTTTAGCAATCCATGGAGGTTAAGGACAAACGTTTTGAAATCCCGCTTCAGCAGTGCATCAGAACTTCAGACGCACAAATCTCAAGAAACAAGCTTCAAACAACAGCGCATTTTATTATTCTGTTATTGCTCACTTGTAATAAGCTTAAAATAAAAAGCTCAGGTGTGCTGGTTTTGTTCACGAAGAGATTTGTGCTTTCGAAATCGTGAGTAGATGCCAAAGTCGGCCATTGTGGCGGCCATTTTGGGATTCTAACAAGTCTGTCCTTAAACGAAAGGCGAAATTTCTGAAGAAATCTTTGGGAAACTTCCTGAAAGCCACTATGGAGGATTTTTTGAAGAAGTTTATGAAGCAATTCATAAAAGTTTTGTTAAAAAAATCCTGCTAAAGGCTTTGGAAACATGTTTGATGACCAATGAAGGAATTTTGGGAGAAATCCAACCAGGAATTTCTGAAGAAAATCCCTGAGGGAATTTCCGAAGAATTCCAGTCGAAATCTCAGGAAGTATTCATGAATGAAGCTCTAAATGAATATCTGAAGAAATTCTAGGCATATGCTTAGAGGATTTCCGAAGAACTACCAGAAAATTACCTGATAAAACTCCTCGGCAAAACCTTGGTAGGATTCCAAGGGCAGATTATTAGGAAATTCCTAAAGAAATCTTCGGAAAAAAATTAAAGAGAAGTAATTTGTTAACGTATTTCTGAAGAAATTCCTATAAGAACACCTGTAGAAACGCCTGGATAAGCTTTTGTAAAGAATCAGATATTTCTAAAGGATTTCACGTAGAACTTCCAGGAAATATATTGACATAAGAATTGGCACAGAATCAGCACAGAATCCGTGGAGAAGTTTATACAATTATCTTTTGAGAAAAACTGGAGAAATTTCTGAGGAAATACATAGAAGAATATCTGTAGAAGATCCTGAAGAAAACTCTGTATAAAGTCCTGCAGAAATCTTTGGAGAAATTCCTGCCTGAATCACTGAAAGTAATAACACAAGAATCTCTGGATGAATTCTTGCTGGATTTACCGGATAAATTCCTAAAAAAAATCCTGGGCACATTCCTGTGGAAAATTTTAATGGAATCCCGAGAATAATTCTTGGACAAGTCTCTGTTGGACTTCTTGAAGAAATACCTAGTTTCTGAAGGAATCTCAAGATTTTCAGATTAAAACACTGGAAGAATTTATAAATGAGTTTATCGAACATCTTTGAAAGAATTTCTGAAGAAATCCCTTTAGGAAATGAATCCCTGGAGTATTTTCTTAACGAAGCCCTAAAAAAGTCGTAAAGTAATACCTGGAGGAGTTTCAGAAGGATGACATGGAAATCTACCTAATCAAATTCTTGGATAAATTTGTGGAAATATTCTTGAAGAAATATCAATGCATGGATATTTTTTTCAAATAATTCAGAAAGATCTTCTAAAGAAATTGCTGGAGGAGTTTCTGAAACAAACCTTGGTAGATTACAAGACCGAACATGGACAAATTCATAGAAGGACCTCATGATGAATTTCTGAAGGATTTTCCTTAAGAAATTTCTAGAATCCCTGGAAGAATTTCTGAAGGATTCTTTGGATAAACTTCTGAAGGAGTACGTGGAAAATTTTCGTAGATTGATAAAATTTCTGGAGCAATTCAAAACTTTTCATTTTCACATAGAATCGTTGAAAGGTGATTTCCTGGAGGAATTCTTGTACGGATTTGTGAAAGAATTAATGGAGAATTTTCTGATAAAATTTATGTAAGCTTTTCTTGAGAAATTTCTGGGTGATGCTCAGGAGGAAATTTAGAAGAAAATTTTGGGGAAATGTTAGAGTAATTTATAGAGCATTTTTCTTACCTGTCGTTCAATATATTTGTATTGCATTGTTTTATTAGTAGAACCTTAATTAGTAATATTTTATGTGTAATCCAGCAACATTCAGCAAAACCCTCTTCATTTTGCATCTGTTTACTTCGAAGTTTACTCAAAATCAGTGAATCAAAATTCAACCATCGGGCCTGAATTTGTTGTCGAGTTGAAAAGTACCCATCAAATTCAGCTTCTGTTTGTCTGCAACAAAAAAATCGAGATCATGTCATTAGCTGTTACCAGTTGGGATAAAGAGTAATCGCCGCGTCTTCTTTGTTGCTTGTTTTTTGCCTCTTTTGTCTGATAATTCTCTTCACTGCTCAAAATCTTAACGTTTATGAGTGTTATAATCTTATTCATTATCATAAGTATAAATTTCAGAATGGTTTAATCATGTTTCCTTTTAATCGTTGAATATATTCGATTCTTTGGAATAGGGGGATATGTGAAATTCAAAAGAATAGTACTTTTTTAAAAAAAGACGCGGACATAACCCAGTCACTTTAACCTGTTTGTGTGATACCACATACAACTCTTTTCTCTTGAGATTTCCTTCATTAATTATCCACCCAAGCTCTATCCGATCTTTCATCTCCACTAATGACAACGATAAACCGGAAAAGGCAAATATTTATAATGGAGTAGAAAAGTTAAAAATTCACAATAGCGATAAACTTTCCCATCCGGAAAATCACCAACCCCGAAAAAACGGGTAGCCCAGCCCAGCATCCTCCATGGAAGGAAGTAATTTTAATATGCAAACTTGTTCTGGGTATACCTCTACTCTACCCCTTCGACGTCTTTTTCATTTCCCCCGTTGGAACTTTCTTCCTGTGTTTTGCTTAATTTCTGACTCCAGGTGGGATGTTGTTTCGCTTCGCTCCGTGTTTGCTTCACCGGTTGTGGGTATTAGTTCTGTACAGAAATCGGCATAGAATGCTATGCTGGTTTAGGAAAAAAATGCACCTTTTAACAACTTTCCATTTGATAACGAGAGTTTCAAACATTATTCATTGGATTTTTGTAGGCTTCTAAAGTAAACTTTCACATTGTAAGTTTATCCAAAGCTTAGACAAAAATATATCTCTACAGAGTTTTGGTACATTAAGTGTCGTTTATTTTCTTTATTTTAGGCGTGATGTGGGACAGAAATTGCTTTTCAGCTTAGTGTTGTGTAGCTACTTATAAATGAATTTACTAACAACTTTATTTGCATTTGTTAATTCTAATTGACGTTTCTAAAAGAATACATATATCTTATCGCGAGCAGGAGTATACTCGTTTTACCCTATTTTCTTCCAATACAACTCTGAAGTATAAAATAATGCGCTACTACAACGACCGAAATGAAGCAATCCCAATTTAAATTTTCATTCAGTTGTCGGTCCAATACCCCAATACGAGGCGCACGAACACGAACAGATTTATGTAGGGCAAAACGTTGGTTTTGCCGTTTAAAATGGATTTCAAAGTTTGGGGAAACATGTCTAGTTCGTGCTTCTGGAAATTTTCTCGATTACGTGAGATTCGGGATGTTGGGATTGGTGGGAGGAACTGGATACTTTTAATTTATTACGATGGCCATCGCTTCATTTATTAAAATGCAGATGAGAATCAATATTTGGTTATGTTGTTGGTAAAAGTGTTAGAAAAGTTTTGTGGAGCATGAATTGTGTTGTATCTGTTATCTCTGCTTTGTCGATGATCACGATGAGCGGAGTATATGGGATGATTCTCTGGCGATATTTATACAGATCCCTTAGCCATGACAACATTTTTTGGTGATTGCATGAAAACTGCCCATTCGCCAGACTTTTCCTAAAAGCTTTCTAACAAACTTCTTTCAACATTTCTTATGACATCCTCACCGAGAATTGCAATTTATTCCTGATATTTTTGGTAGATGCCTTATACTATCATGGGCTGCAAAACAGTGATTCGAAAAGGAGAGCGTCCAACATAGCTCTGGTCCTCACTAGTTTCTACCTCATGCTTCCACGGGTCAAGCGATGACAAAGGCCGTCAGCTAAGAGTTGTGTGCTTAGTTGGTAGTGCAGCCTGGGCACTGTTGTCCTTCTGACTTCAGCTAGATTAAGGAGGTACGTCTCGAGCGTCTGTTCAGCAAGGAGGTGCGACCCAAACAGCATCTGTTCTGGCATCCAGCGGTTGAGTATGAAATGCTCCTCCACCGGACGCTATACCTAAGATGGCAGCCCCACCACGGTGGATAAGGGACCTTAGGCCAACAATCTACTGTTTCCGAAACCCAAAAACCGTTACAGAAACCGAAAATGAAAGATTACCTTACCTATATGTACCATCTTGGTGTGTTCTCAGCCGATTGATTTCCGAAATTTGTTGCAAATCCCATAAAAAGGTCATTGTAATGCTTGGGCAGATTACTGACAAGATGTGTGATAAATTATTTTCAGTGCTCTCAAGGTAAAACCAGAGCTAGTTAGTCAAGGTTCCCCGATTTCAGCGACCCTTCACTGGTACATTCCCATGGATGAAAGTTCCTGGAGGAATCTCTGAAGGAATTGCTTGAACTGGAGCGGCTCTACCCCATTTGGCTTATTTTTTATTGATGCCGTTTGGCATAATGCCATTTGGCATTCATGTCATTTGACATAATGCCGTTTGGCATAATACGAGGAATAGCCTTCTTGATAAGAATGTGCATGATATTTGTTGTGTCAAATGGCCATTATGACAAATGTCCTTTATGCCAAACAGCATTATGCCAAACAACATTATGCCAAATGACATTATCCCAAATAGGGTAGAGCCAGCCGGAGCAACTTCTGAAACAATCGATGGAACAACTTTTGATGAAATCCCTACTAAAATTTCTGAAGTAATTCTAGGAATATTGAAGAAGTCTCTAAAGATATTTCCGAAACTATCGCTGAAGAAATTTCAGAAAAAAATTTGAAAAAAAAACTAAAGAAAATTCTCAATAAATTCATAAAAAGAATCTGATAAAATAGGAATATTTTAAGAATCCATATACGGATTTTTTTGTAGAAATTCCACAAGGAATACCTGAAGAAACACCTGGAAACCCCTGGTGGAATCCATAACAAAACCTGTGGAAATTTTAAAAAATAATTGAGAAATCCCCTAATAAAAACTCTAAACAATTTTGTTATTGAATTCCTGAAGGAATCCACAGAGAAATTCCTAGAGGTACGCTGGGAGGAAACCCTGAAGGAATTTCTGAATTTCAACTTAAATTTCTGATGATGATTTCCAGCCTTTCCATAATAATCCCTATATATATCTCTATTGAAAAATTTCTGAAGGAATCCATTGAGTGTAATCTAAGACTTTCTTAAGAAATCCTAGTAGCAATTTCTAGAATAGAAATGTCTTTCTTAACCCTTCAGCACGCGCGCTGTTGCAAAAAGTACAACACAATCAAAAATCCTCGCTCGTCGTATACAACGAGAGCGCGGTGCAGTTTCGGTTGCTTGATGGCGCGCGTCCTGGAAGGTTAATAATCTTTTGTAGAATTTCTAAATCAATCCTAAGAGAAAATTCTTTAGAAAGCTTCGGGGAAAATTTTGAAGGAGTTCTGAATTTCTGATTCTCCTTTTCTAAAAAAAAATCTATGGAGTATTTTTGAGAAGCTTCATGGAAGGTTTTCTAGATGAATGCATTAGAAAATTTCTGAAGAAATCTCTATAAAAATAAATCTGAAGAAATTCGTAGATGAATTGCTGGAACAATCTAAGCAAGATTTCTTGAAAGGAATTCTTGAAGTATTTTCAGAAGGAATCATTTTGGAAGCTAACCGTGCAAGACTTTCTGAAGGGAACCATCGATAAATTTGTGGAGGACATTCTAAAGTCTTAGGAATCCCTAGAAGACTATGTGAAAGAATTTCTGACTGAATTTCTTTAGGATTTCCTGCACGATTTTTTAAAGTTAATCTACGAGGAGTTCCCAAAGGAGTCCCTAAAATAATTTCTCTAAGAAGCCCTGCCATATTTTTTAGGGAATCGTGAAATAAATTCTAGGATGGATTATAGAAAGGGTCCATGAAAAAAATATCGAAAAATCTGTGGAAATTTTTAAAAAATATTAGTCGGATTTATAATAAAAGCCATGGGAGATTTTGTGAAAGATTCCCTCAAAAATTTTGTCAAGGAACCCCTAGGGCAGTTTCTATAGGAATCCCTGCAGAAAGTTCTCGAATGGATCTCACAATTTGTTTAAAGGGGGGCGGTGAAAGAATTTCTAAAGGAATCACAGGAAGGTTTTCTGACAGAAATTCAGAATTGAAAAAATCCATGAAGCAATTTGTAAAGCAAATCCCGGAGAAAGTATAGGAATAAAACCTTGGAAGATCTTTCGAGGGAATTCTCAAAGGAATTCCCAAAGGATTTTCCGAAAAAAAAAAATTTGAAAAGTCCCGTAAAATAGAGTAAATCTATGAAGGATTTTCTAGAGAAATTCCTGGAGGAATTTCTGAAGAAACTCATACACAACTTTCTTACACAACTCTATTTGAAACATCTGGAGAAATCCCTAGTGGAATTTTTGAAGATGTTGGAAGTTACTGTGGAAATTTTTGATTAAATCTTTGGAAGAATTTCCAAAGTAACCCCAGTGAGATTTTTTTAAAGAAACTTTCGAAACATTTTGTGAAAAACTCTGGATAAGATTCTGAAGACATCGCTATCAATTTTATTAAAGGAATTTTTCCAAAAATTTCTGAATAAATGTATTACATGTGTCTCAAATTTCTGAACGTATTTTTGAAAGAAACTTTGGAATAATTCCTACACATTCAAGGATATTTTTTTTGAAAAAAAATGGAGGAATTTCAGAAGCAAATAATGGATGCTTTGAAAGAATTTATGATGGAATTTGTAGAGTAGGAGGAATTTCTAAACAAATCCCTGAATGATTCCATGGAAGATTTTTTGAAAGAATCCATGAGAGAATTTCGGCCGAGCACTCGAACAAATTCCCTATAAGATTTTTTTCGAAAGATTTTTTAGAAGAATTTCCGACGAAATGTATAGTAGAACAACTGCTCAGAGGAATTTTTGAATAAATATCCAGAGGAATTTCTGAAGTAATACCTGGGCAAATTTCTCAAACAACTTCTGAAATGATTTGTGAAAAATCATGGAGGAATTGGTGAAGCAATTCATGCCCAATTCCGTAAAAGAATTTTGTGTGACACCTCTGGAGGAACACATGGAAGACATTATGAAATGATTTGAAATCTGATGATTTGGTTTGGGAAGTTTTCTTGGGGGACCGGGTTCACTTAATTTTATTTAACAATGCAGAATTGCAACAAAAGGCGACCGAGCAAATTTTTAGGGACATTTCTGGAGGTCGCAGGGAGTTTCGAAAAGGTTTTAGAAGCGAATCAAGGCATTCCAGGGAATTTCAGAGGGTTTCAAGAAAATTCCAGGGTTATTAGGGTTTCAGGGCTTTCGGAAGCATTTCTATTAGATTCAACGTTGTTCCTGAGTATCAAAGAAGTTTCAGGGTCTTCAGGGCCTGAAACACCTAGATCCTCTCGAATGGTCTTGAGACACTTAAAACCTTCTAAAATTCCCCTAGAGCCCCGCTGAGATCCTTCTTCAAAATGCTCTCTGGAACCTCCTTGACATGTCACTAAAATTCCCAGAATCGTCACCATCTATAATACAGGTAATCTCCGATATAACGTACCCTCGAATAGGGTACCCTCGTTGTAATGAATTCGATATAACGTACATTTTGCTTCGATATAACGTACAACATTGAAAAATTTATTTTTTTGCAGTAATAACCCTCTGATAAACCACGAAATCACCCAAATCAATGTTTTGTTGCAGCATTAACCTTGCTACCCACAATTAGCACAAATTGGAGAAAAATTTAGTGTACGTTCCCAAGTAACCAAAAGTTCAGATAAAAGGGTACTTTATAAGCTAAGCAGCTTGTTCGAGGTTGCTCATTAGCTTTCTAAGCAGCTTCATTTTTAAGTAATTTTGGAACTTGAAGGTTCACATAAGCACGCTGGATAGCCTTCTAAGCAGCTTCTGACAGAACTTTGACAAAAGTCATGCAGAAACAAAAATGTGTTTTCAGAGTCACAACTCCGTTGGTGGGTTTTGTGATTCATGTCTGGCAATATTGCTTCTGATAATAACATTTTAACACATGTCACTGCTATGTAGATTTGAACTGGATCCTCCTGCGTGGCAAAGTCAAGCTAACTGCACTACTGTACAAATGTGCAAAACTAACTGCCGACAGAAAATCGATTCAAGTCAGACTTTACCTGCTGTTCACTCAGTCGCAACTGTAGTACTGTAGGACTGTAGTACTGTACTGAACGTAGGATTCTCACACAGCGACTAACGGTTTAAATCCGATATCCGCCATTGTTTTTTTTTGCTCAAGCCTAATATTCATTGATTTGATAAATTCATATTTGTCTTTTATTTGTGTATGCTTAAACAGTTGTTATTTGTAAAAGAAATAAATTTAATCTTCATAGAAACACAATGCTACTGAACTGAAATTCTATGAACCTGAAAGTTCCGACAAAGCTCCGAGTAGCATCTTGAGCAGCTTTAAATTTCCGCGAAGTTCAGATAAAGTTCCGAATAGAACTTTCTGGCTGCGTAAGAGGCTAACAATGAGCCTTGCCGGAACTTGCGACCGAAGTTCCAGCAAGGCTCATCGTTAGCCTCTTAAGCAGCCAGAAAATTTAATTTGGAACTTTATCTGAACTTTGCGGAACTTGAAAGTGCATTTTGTCATGGGAAGCGGAACTTATGATTACTTGGGTTAAGTATATCGAAACAAAATGTACGTTATATCGAAGCACAAAAAACGAAATGACTTTTTCGTGAAAACTAATGTTTTTTCATTATTGGTTTTGTGGATTTCACTGAAACCATCATTTGGGGTTAATTTTACAAATAACAAATGTTATTGAGACTTCGTGACCGTGCCTAGAGGCGTCAGCCATCTAGGTGTTTCATAAGCCTCGGAGTGCGGGTTCGATTCTCGCTTCAGTCAGTGAAAACTTTTCGTCAAACGGAAAATTCTTCAATAGACCACTGAGTGTTTCGTATGATGTCCGTTGTCTCATATTTTTTAACGTTTGTGCAACCTCTGGTTGAAGACGATGTAGTATCTTTTTTTCTGTGCTTCGATATAACGTACACTTCAATATAACGTACAAAGAGAAAATTTATTTGTACGTTATATCGAAGAATACCCGTATGTCTAAATCACATTGAAACTCTCTGAAAACCTCTGACTTTTTATCAGAAACAAAAAGTGACTCGAATAGAATGATTGCTGTTTACATTTTTATTGATTGCTCTCAGTTGGCGCCAGCAGCGAAAAGTGCAGACAAGAACCTTTATAGCAACTAGCATCGTCTGTGCTACTCTCGATTGCCAACTTTCTCAAAATCTCACCTCAAGCTCATGGAAGCATGGTAGTCAAGAACTGTCAAATCGTATGGAAAAATCGCGAAAAACGTTAATTGTTAGAAAACGAGATAGTTTTGTGAAAAGTTAGAGAATAGAAATCAAGAATGGTTTGAAAAGGCAACTTTTTGTGTGTACTTCATGTTCCGGAACAGTTTCTTCACCGAGAAAATTTGATACACAAAAAAGAGCCATCTGTTATATTTTAAGTTTGGAATGTCGATATATTGAGTAAACACAAAAAAGTATATGGATTGGAAAATACACCAAACATTGTTACTTTTGTTATGGAACGAGCTCACCAATGAATATCTCTTTATATCCAACGCAGAGCCAAATTGAAGCGAACTTAGTAACTTTTTTCACTGGGTGACATCGTAGGACCGAGTGTCCAAAACTTACACAGTGAGAATGATCATGGTCACCCTCAGTCAACCATTCAGTTGATTCATTGTGCAACTGTCAACGACCTGGGTTAATCACGGGGTAGCAACCTTAGATATGTCAGTCTAGCTAAACTAAGCTATAAGCAATAAATAAGCCTCGGCAAGTCTGTACGGGGTCTCCAGTTAGCCTAGTGGTTAAGGCTATGGATCGCCAATCCGGAGACGGCGGGTTCGATTCCCGTTCCGGTCGGGAAAACTTTTCTCGACTCCCTGATACATTATTGTACTTGCCACACAATGTACAAATTCATGCAATGACAGGCAAAGAAAGCCCTTCAATTAATAACTGTGGAAGTGCTCTAAGAACACTAAGTTGAAGAGAGGCAGGCCAAGTTCTAATGTGAACGTCGAGCCACAAAGAAGAAGAAGAAGAAGAAGACGAAGAAGAAGAAGAAGAGTAAGAAGAAGAAGAAGAAGAAGAAGAAGAAAAAGAAGAAGAAGAAGAAGAAGAAGAAGAAGAAGAAGAAGTCTTATACGACCAGGTTGACAGGTTGTTGCACTTAAAAAGTATTATTCGTATGAAACAGATGAACATGCAAGGCATCACATAAGTCTTTCATGAAATCATTGCAAAAAACTTTTGTCATAATTTCAACCTTCAACTATAAAACAACCTCATTCCTACATAAGAGAATAAGGGCTCAGTATTCATTTGCTTCAACAGTCATCACGCCCAGAAGCCGAATCGATGTAAAAGCAAGACAAAAAACCCCGAGACTATTTATTCCGGTTATTCGATTACCCTTCGTTCCAGTGCTTGTGAATAGCTAATCCCAAATGGGAATCTCATTCTGTAAAGCAAAAAGAAAGTAGGTCATGTCTACCCTTCATTTTATTAGTGCGTAGAACTTTTGGTTCACCCAGCACGACAACGACAGTTTCGACAAGTTGAAAGAAAACAAAAACACTCAAGCGCAGCTTTCCCCGCAGCAAGGGAAAATTCATCTCGAGCAGCTGTGACGATGATGACGATGGGAAATTTTTGTTCCGAGTAAATGAAAAGCATGATGTCTGCCAAACAAGATGGGTTATTGCAAAAAGTTTTTTTTCCTTTTTGGTTTTTGCTTTAGAGCCGAAGAGTGCTTTGAAGAGGTAGGTTACTTTGCTGCAGAACATTTGTCAATTTCTCGGTGAATGCTATTTACTGCATGGAAGCTTATAGGCTTACGGTTTGATAAAAACAAATTTTCTGGTGCCGAAAACGCGAATCCATTTTTTTTCTTCTACTTTTGAATTATTTTTTTGTTCTTGGTTTAAACTTGAGCTTATTGCTTATCATTTTTTTTTGTTATCATCTAAAACATTATTGAATATTTTAGAAACAATATGATTCAAGATATGATCTACTTTAGATATTCGAATTAATCATACATGCGTATCAAAAAACTTAGTTCAACTGATTATCGTTTCCCAAACTTGACTCTCGCGACTCCCCAATCTATCGTCATCCCGCTTCTTGTAGAACTATGGAAGCGAAAGGGGGGTCGCGAAACGAAGTTTGGGAAGCTACTAATAGATATTTGTAAACATTTTCTTATATCCAAATGCCTTTATTCTGCAGGAACAAGAATTTATTTTACTATCGATTTGATAAGAAGAACACGGAAAAGTTTTCAACCAAACAACTTCCATAAAAAAAACACCCTGTAGTTCCCAGTAGGAAGAAGTGAAACTTGTTTTCCCATTTCACCGGAAGTGGCAATCTGCGGAGAAAAGCAGCTTTCCATCTCGTGCTGAGGCTGCTGGTGTAAGAGCACTTCACCGTAAACTGAGCTCGAAGAATGATCACCCGCACATGGAAAGTGATTCCACACCACTGCGAAGAAGCAAAGTGGAGGGACGAAGCGCGTGCGATGACTTCCGAATGTTGCACATATTTTATCACGCTTCTGTGGAATCGTACGGAAGAGCACTTCTTTTCCTTTTCCGCACCCGTCACGAATTGTGCAATCTTGAGCAGAAGGATTTTTGGGAGCTTTTTGGCGGAACGATGACGACGCCAGACGGAAACGGGTGCTCTGCCTGACTCTCGTTCGTTGATGAAGATGTTCCATTAGCGCGTAAATGTGTTCCCACATGTCGGAGTTTGTCTGCTGGGAATCATCGTCAAGAACGGCGGTTATTTGGGTCGCATGTTCAGTTGGGATTTGGATAAAAGTTAGCATCAGGAGAAATAAGTTAAACCTTTGTACGATTATTGCTAGTGGCTTGATTCTCATCTGTCAGATGTAGCTATATGCTTGTGTATTGAAAGTATTTGTTGATTTAGAGAAATTAATAAATCAAGACAATAACAATCAAATTATAGGATTTTTCGACTTTGGAAATCAATTAGAACTTGTGTTTCAATATCCGACTTTTCTGGTTCCCGGTTATTTGGCCAAAAGATCATTTGGCCGAAAAGGGATTGATTAACTTAAAAGGTCATGCCGTTGTTTTCCTTTTTGAGGTCTGTTCTTTGAAGCAAGTACTGGTATAAAAATCTAAGGCCAGAGAACCGATTCCTAGATAACTCCAGATTTTAAAGGTTTAAAAATAGACAATACACCGTTAACAAACACAGCTTGAGATCTACCCGAGCGAATTTCTTATTGGGTTATTTTTTTAACAAGTTCATTTATTTGGGGCTCAATCGCGTTTAACGCTTTGCGGAGCCGAAATTCCATTTTTGTATGTTATGTACAAACACATTCTTATATACCATAATTAGTATGGGTCGGTGCCAGGACAATCCTTGCCGCTCGAGGTTAGTATGTCATAATAGTTTTTAAGGATGGACTAGGAACGGATTGGGGGTTTTCTGAAGCTCATCTGAGGGGCATATCTTGCTGGCGTGTTCGTTGTCTTTGTAGCGATTGGATACCAGGTTGCAGCAATGAGGTACAGATACAGGTGGCGCAGATAAACATTGCAAACCACTAGTTGTCTCTTTTGCTCTACCGCTGATCAAATGCAACTCAATTAGTGACGTCACTAATTGAGTTGCATTTGATCAACGGTAGAGTAAAAGAGACAACTAGTGGTTTGCAATGTTTATCTGCGCCACCTCATTGTACCTCATTGAGGTTGCAGTGGATTATTCTTCCGTCGCACAATGGGAAAAATAGGTATAAAACGCGAATAAATTCAATATCTCTGCTCGGAGTGGATGGATTAGAATGAATTTTTGACACAAACTGCAAAAATCTCTACAGATTCAGATAAGGATTCACTGATTCACCGCACGATGCTAGAAATCAGTGAATTTAGCTCGTTTTACCCCACTCTCTCTATCATACACCTTTTTGAGAAAATCTGACTGGCGCGCAAAATAAATTACTTATTTAACTCGTATTTGTGTAAAACCGTCCATAGTATCGGCAATTTAACATAGGGTTGGTCCTGCTGTTATCGATTGCGTTCCACTCCGGGCGGAGATACATGTGAAATTTCAAAGAAATAGGGGATATCGGGGTTTTTTGAAGATATTTAAATTTTTAAAGCTGTGCGGTGAGCCAAATTCGCTCCATTCGATACTACGGATTTCGCACTTCAGAATTTTTCGAAAAAGGTGAAAAAGAAAGAGAGTGGGGTAAAACGAGCTAAATACATTGGCTTCCAGCATCGTGCGGCGAATGACACGTTGCTTATCTGAAACTAAAGAGGAATTTTACAGTTTGTGTTAAAAATTCATTCAAATCCATTCACTCCGAGCAGAGATATTGAATTTATTCGCGTTTTATAGCTATTTTTCCCATTGTGCGTCGGATGGCCAGGAACAACACAAAAAGGACAAAAAAAAACTGGGGAAGAATATACAAGCGAATTAAACTTTCATTCAAACAGAACGAAGAAAGTCGAAAATGCATCCCATGTATGTGATAGCGCGGGTCCCTACACATCTCTAACAAGACTTCGGGCCTCAAGCGTATCCAAAAGTAGTGCTCTGGAGACGTCATTATCCGGACATTGCTCAACTAAGTGGCCGATTTCATCACAATCAGAATCGCACTTAGTACAGACATTGCTCAACGCAAGGGTAATCCTGAGTAAATGCGCATCTAGTGTGTAATGGTTGGACATAAGTCATGACATCATGCGAATAAAATTTCGATTAATATCCAAAGCATACCACAACACTCTCAAAGAAACATTAGGAATAATGGCATGTAACCACCGTCCCCACACCCTCCTGTTCATCGACTTCAAAGCGGCATACGACAGTATCGACCGCGCAGAGCATGGACGAAAACGGCTTTCCTGGGAAGCTGACTAGACTGATTAAAGCAACGATGGACGGTGTGCAAAACTGCGTAAGGGTTTCGGGTGAACTATCCAGTTCATTCAATTCTCGCCGGGGACTGCGACAAGGTGACGGACTCTCATGCCTACTCTTCAACATCGCTCTGGAAGGTGTGATGCGACGAGCCGGGCTCAACAGCCGGGGAACGATTTTCACAAAATCCGGTCAATTTGTGTGCTTTGCGGACGACATGGACATTATCGCCAGAACATTTGGAACAGTGGCAGAGCTGTACACCCGCCTGAAACGCGAAGCAGTAAAGGTCGGACTGGTGGTGAATGCCTCAAAAACAAAGTACATGCTGGTAGGCGGAACCGAACACGACCGGATCCGTCTGGGTAGTAATGTTACGATAGACGGGGATACTTTCTTGGTGGTGGAGGAATTCGTCTACCTCGGATCCTTACTGACGGCTGACAACAACGTGAGCCGTGAAATTCAGAGGCGCATTATCAGCGGAAGTCGGGTCTACTACGGGCTCCAGAAGAAACTGTGGTCGAAAAAGATTCACCCACGCACCAAATGCACCATGTACAAAACGCTAATAAGACCGGTGATCCTCTACGGGCACGAGACATAGACCATGCTCGAGGAGGACCTAAAAGCACTCGGAGTTTTCGAGCGACACGTGCTAAGAACGATCTTCGGCGGTGTGCAGGAGAACGGTGTGTGGCGGAGAAGGATGAACCACGAGCTCGCTGCACTTTACGGCGAACCCAGCATCCAGAAGGTGGCCAAAGTCGGAAGGATACGGTGGGCAGGGCATGTTGCAATGCCGGACAACAACCATGCAAAGCTGGTGTTTGTAACTGATCCGGTTGGCGCAAGAAGGCGTGGAGCGCAGAGAGCACGATGGGCGGACCAGGTGGAACGTGACTTGGCGAGCATTGGGCGTGACCGAGGATGGAGAGCGGCAGCCACAAACCGAGTATTGTGGCGTACTATTGTTGATTATGTCTTGTCTTAATGATGTGGAACAAATAAATGTATGTACTGCGCGTTTCGCCGTAAATCCACCCGCAAATTTGATCGCAATCGTAAATAGATGTGCGCTTTGATGTTAAATCGATTTTGTGTCTTCTACAATAAGTTCGCAAATTATCCCAGGAATAACGCGCATATGACACCGAAACGGTTTCTTGCAGTCGCGCACGTCTATTCACCATTGCGATTGAATTTGCGGGCTAATTTTTCCCGCAACGCAGGATATGTAAAGAGACTTTCAGTACAGCATTTTTGAACTCGGTAAGCTGATGATCATTTTTGGTGTAAAATCATGCCCTGAGTTCGAAAGCACGAAGGAAAAAATCACAAGAGCAGAAATTTTTTTCTACTTTCCATACAAGATTGATGAATTTTTTACTGTAACTCAGCGAAAGTCGGGTCTCTTTAATAAAGTCAAATCAATCAATCAAAAATGCTGTAAACTAGTGTAATTACAATTAAAGTTATTAAAATAACTAAATAGGAAAAGCGACTACAGCACCATTGGAGTTCTTGTGTAATTCTATTGTTGGCTTTTATTTCAACCTGATAACAAACTCAAATATCAAACGAATGATAACCAGGTTACTCAATTATTAATCATTTTGTTATCCGCCTTTGGTCGGGCAACTGGTATCTTGGTCTACTAAATTTTATGTTCATTCGACCTTTTGTCCCATTCGACATTTTGTCCTTCGACCTTTTGTCTTTCGACCTTCTGTCCTAAAGCCATGCTGCACACGGAAGTGTAAACGGTCGGGTTAAGATTAAACAGGAAATAACGAGATCATCATACTATGATGAACAATTAGATAGCATCCTTTAACAGATAAAGTACACCGGGGCAAGTTGAGACGGGTGAGGCAAGATGAAACACGAAGTTTTCAAATAGATTTCAATACAATTTGGAAATGTGTCCTTCGTTAAAAGATTGTTTGAATTAAAAACTATGTGTTATAGCAATCAAACTGTTTATCATCATTAGAAAACATAATGTTAGCCCGCTGCTTCATCTTGCCCCACCCGTTTCAACTTGCCCCGGTGTACCTTACGTATTTGGTTCTATGACGAAAGATCGAAGATCAAAAGGTCGAAGGTAATAAGGTCAACGGTTCAAAATGTCGAAAGGACAAAAGGTCGAAAGGTCAAAAGGTCAAAAGCTCGAAAGGTCAAAAAATCGAAATAAAAAATACCTTTAGTCAAAAATACAAGTGGTCAAAAGGTCGAAAGATGGAAATAAAAATGTAACTAGGACAAAAAGTTGAAAGGTCGATAGGTCAAAAGTCTTGGACTATAGAGAGACCGTAGATCGGTAGACTAATTAAACAACAGGTCTTAACTGGTTGACGAACAGAACGATAATAACTATTTATTGGACCATCAAATATTGTCACTGTTTTTCAGTGCTTGCTTGGTTGCTAACGATGTCGCCTTCTTGATTTGCACCGCCATCAAAAAGGTCGAAAGCTTGTAATAAAAAAATAACTAGGGCAAAATGTCAAAAGGAAGATGATTGAAATGTCAAAAGCTCGAAGGCTGTAGTTAGTAATACATCTGAAAGGACCTGGATTTGTTAGGGACGAGAAGCGGATATCAAATTTATTTAAGTACGCGATAATGTACGCCATAAATATTTTCGCATTCCGTCATTCATAATCAATATGGAAATCAAAATATGGAATCAAAATATATGCTCAAAGCAAATAGAAACCTTGCGTATGAAGTATTAAGAAAATCAATGTCTAACAAAGTAAACACAATGATAGGCAAAGGAGGCCTGTGTGAAGTGCTAAAATAACACCAAGTTGAAAAGATGCAGGCCAAGTTTCAAGAAAGAAGACGATAAAAAAATATTCAAGCTTATTTTCGGTCGTTTATATTTTAATTCGACCTTTTGACCTTTTGACCACTTGTATTTTCGATCTTTTGTCCTACTTATTTTTATATTTCGACCTTTTGCCCCTTTTACTTTTTTAACCTTTTGATCTTTTGTCCCTTCGACCTTTCGGCCTTCGACCTTTTGTCTTACAACCACGTATTTCGACCTCAACTGTAAGGTCGTCTTCAGTGCCTCATACTTGACTCGACTTGAAGACGACCTTACAGTTGAGGTCGAAATACGTATCTTCTGTCATAGGATGCAAAATCTTAGTAGAATTAAAAGGAACAGTACTTAAGGACAGACCTGTTAGAATCCCAAACTGGCCACCACAATGACCGACTTTGGCACCTACTCACGATTTCGAGCGCTCACATCTCTTCGTAAACAAAACCAGCCCACGTGATTTTCTTATTTGAAGCTTATTACAAGTGAGCAAGAACAGAATTATAAAATGCACTGTTGTTTGAAGCTTACTTCTTGAGATTTGTGCGTCTGAAGTTTTGACTCTCTGTTGAAGCGGGATTTCAAGACGTTTGTCCTTAAGGTGAAACTTCACAGAACACAAATATGGCTGCCACAATGGTCGACTTGGACTTTTACTCACGTTTTCAAGAGCACTAATCTTAAAAATTCGTTAACAAATGCGCTCGATTTGGAAAAGCTGCCTCTTTTTGCAAGTGAGCAAAGCCAGAATAAACAAGTGCGGCTTCAGTTCGCTCCTATGTTATTCGCAATGGGGATTTTTACGGGTGGCTTATTGGGCCTACGCCAACACTCCTGTCTCGCCGGAGGGCCATCGTGCCAGTTCTGTTTAACGTCCCAACCAACACTGGGACGACCACGCTGATGGGGCTACCACCTTGGATCTAGCTGGGCGTGGTGCAGCGTTTCTTACTCAGCCGCTGGATGCCAGAACAGACGCTGTTTGAGCCGCACCTCCTTGGTGAACAGACACTCGGATCGTACCTCCTCAATCTAGCTGAAGTCAGAAGGACAACAGTGCCCAGGCTGCACTACCAGCTAAGCACACAACTCTTAGCTGGCGGTCTTTGTCATCGCTTGACCCGTGGAAGCATGAGGTAGGAACTTGTGAGGACCAGAGCTATATTGGATGCTCTCCTTATCGACTCACCGTTTTGCAGCCCAAAATCGGGAGGCTACGGTGGGCGGGTCACGTCATCAGGATGTTGGATAGCAACCCGACTAAAATGGTTCTCGAGAGTCATCCGACCGGTACAAGAAGACGTGGTGCGCAGCGAGCTAGGTGGGTCGACCAAGTGGAGGACGATCTGCGGACCCTACGCAGAGTGCGGAACTGGAGGCAAACAGCCATGGACCGAGTGGAATGGAGGCGGCTACTATGTACAGCAGAGGCCACCCCGGCCTTAGCCTGACCGGTAAGGTAAGTAAGGCTTCAGTTCGCATTGTACTCTTGTGCTGTGCGGACGTAAGCTCTCTCTGCTGCAGGAAGTTTTACTACCTAAAGCAATTCAACAGTACTTCTCAGTACTACCCACAATAGCACTTTTCAGCGCTAAATTTATACCTACTGATTCCTTTTCGATCCTTGCCTGGACCCGTGCCTTCGATTATTCGTTGGACCCGTTTACGGAAGTCAAATTCCGTGAAACGGTGGTAATCCTACTTGGACACCGATTAGGGAAAAACCTCCTGGAAGGTCGCTTCTAATTAAATCATGGTTGCATCATCGAACAAAAGGAAGGGTGAATCCTTGAATTCACCGCTTCCTTCCAAAAAAGTCGGTTTCAAAACTGTCGCTAAACGCGGCAAAGTTAGAAGGAAAGGAGAACTTTCAGCTTCTCCGCTTCCTTCTACCAAAACAATTGTTTCGGATGAAAACTTCGTTGAAATGAGTAATCCTTATGAAACGCTAAACAATTTTTCGGAACAACAAATTGAGGATGCCTCTAGCCCAGGTACTTCAATTTCTGCTAAAAAACAACGGGTGCCGCCAATCGTGGTCAGCGTCTGTGAATTTGCTGGTTTTAGGCAGGAGATCTTGAACTCCATAAGGGGAATCAAGGTTTCCTTCCAAATTGCCAGGAAAGGAGACTGCCGCGTATTGCCGGAAACCCTGAAAGATCGGGATCTTCTTCTCAAGTACCTTACTGAGAAGAAGCATAAATTTTTCACATATGACGACAGGTCTGCACGCTTGTTCAAAGTCGTATTAAAAGGTCTCTCTAGTGATGATAAATCACCTGATGAGATCAAAACTGAACTCAACTTATTACTTGGAATCACTCCAGTCCAAGTAATTAAAATGAAAAAGAGAACCCGCTCTGAGAATCCTCGGCAGGGTATCTCTCAAGAATTTTATTTAGTTCACTTCAACAAAAGTGATCTAAATAACTTGAAATATTTGGAAAAGGCGAAGAAAATGTTTCTTGTCCAAGTGACATGGGAACATTTTCGTAAGCCTGGGGGAAATTTCCAGAACCCAACTCAGTGCCGTCAGTGCCAAGGTTGGGGGCACGGAACGAAGCATTGCCACATGGATGCTAAATGCATGATTTGTGGAGGTTCTTCTCACGCCAAGGACGACTGTCCGGTAAGGGAAGATACCAGAAAATTTAAATGTACGAATTGCGGTGGCAACTATAAGTCAAACTTTTGGGATTGCCCTATCCGCAAAAAAGTTGTCGAATCACGTGCCCGGCAGATGAATGGGAACGCTAGTCGTACCCGAAACTCTGCAGGTAGAATTTCTAACAACACAAATTCTTCCATCAACGATCGGTTAAATAATTTTCATACCGCTTAGGGCTTCCAATCCCGGGATGGATTTCCCGGGAAATGAAAGTTCCCGGGTTTCCCGAATCCCGGGAACAAAATTTTTGTATCCCGGGTTTCCCGAATTTCCCGGGATTTTTTTCTATTGCCTATTTTTTGTCAAATGACAAACTTAAAATTGTCAATGATTAATTTACCCAGTTTCTTTTATTTACATTCGACAAATCACGTGACCTCTATGCAGATGTTATTTATGTTGATGTTTTTACATATATGATTGTACCTTTACGGAAAGCTTACGCGGATAACATCTTCTTAATAATATGAAGGCATTGAACTGATTTCAACTCACAACGATTCTCCTTCTTTTTAATACTGCTTCAAAGTATGGAGTTCATCCTATAGTGCCATCTGATCCACCAATAACAGTCAAAATCCTATTTATAACTGACTCGTAGTGACCGCCCAACTATCTAGAAACAAATGAATTTGTACATTGCTACTAGATCATGGTGCATCAACCTCATACAGCGCTTGTTTATTAGACGATCAGATAATACCACGTACGGAGCCATTATTGGGCTTCAATGGGTTTTTACCTTTGTAGTTCTTTACCTTCATTTCAGAATCCCTCGCTGAAATCCATTTCATTTTTTTGTTTGGCAGTTCTCCTATAATTATTTTTTGTATCGGGTGTTATGTACTCTTGACTTGTGTTATTGTATCTGTTCATTAAGTATGACAATGTGATTGTGAATTTTAGCTTAAAATGAGCATCATAGGGGTTGTTTTAAGCCAGTTGATGTACCCAAAATAATCAATAAAAAATGAACTACTTTCAGCAAAACACGTTCATGTATTTTTAATTTAAACTTAATGCTGGTTCAAATCGTACTTAAAATGAATTGACGGTAAAATATGATCCATCTTATCATGAAATTTGCTGAATTGTGCACAGTCTATAACAGGAAATGGTAAAATATAATATCTGATTAATAATGTTAATGATTAAAATAAATACAGTTTTTGCTTAAAATAAGAGATTTCCTTATTTCCCGGGATCCCGGGAAATCCCGGGAAATGGTTATATTTTTTCCCGTTTCCCGAGAAGCTGAATCCCGGGAAAATTGGAAGCCCTAATACCGCTCGTACCTATTCGCCGGAGGTAGTTAACCACCAAACAAACATTCGAGCGAATAATCTACCCTCCAGCAGTGGAGTGAGTAATATTTCTAATTTTGTTCAAACGAATCGAGCTACCTATGCCCATGTGGCTGCGGGTAAGCAAAATTCAAATAATTCCTATCACCAAACATCAAATTCGGAAAATGCACGTGATTCAGGCATGTCTGCTTCCGATTTTGACTTTTTATCTGAACAATTGCAACAAATGATTGATGCAATGTTCAAAACTCAAACTATGGCTGAAGCAGTCCAGGTTGGAGTTAAATTTACAAATAAAATAGTGATTGGATTACGTTTTGGTAATGGATCCAAATAAATTTTTGAACATTTTAAATTGGAATGCTCGTTCTCTAAATGGCAAAGAGGATGAGCTATTCCATTTTTTAACAGTTAATAATGTGCATATTGCAGTTATTACTGAAACTTATCTAAAACCTGGGTCTTCAATCAAACGAAACCCAAAGTATTTTATTTATAGAAATGATCGCCTAGATGGAGCATGTGGTGGAGTTGCTATCATCGTTGACAGGCGCATCAAGCACCAAATTTTTTCATCATTCGAAACCAAAGTTTTTGAAACTTTGGGTGTTTCTGTTGAAACAAACTTTGGTAAACATACTTTCATTGCGGCCTACTTGCCTTTTCAATGCACTGGCCAGCAAATAGATTTTCTTAAATCTGATTTGCGAAAATTAACTCGCAACAGGACCAAATTTTTTATAATTGGTGATTTTAATGCGAAACACCGTTCGTGGAATAATCTTCAGTCCAATTCAAACGGCAGGATTTTATTTGATCAGTGCTCTTCAGGATATTTTTCTATTCTATATCCCGATAGCCCCACTTGTTTTTCTTCTGCTAGAAATCCCTCAACAATTGATTTGGTCTTAACTGACTCAAGTCAGCATTGTAGCCAATTGATTACTCATGCTGACTTTGATTCTGACCATCTTCCTGTAACATTTCAAATTTCCCATGAAGCGATTTTTAATCCCATCAGCTCTACTTTCAATTATCACCGAGCTGACTGGGATACATATAAAACATACATCGATAGCCATTTAGATGTTAATGTTTCATTGGAAACACATTTTGATATTGACAATGCCCTCGAAACTTTGACTAGTACTATAGTCGAAGCTAGAAGCGCATCAATACCAAAGTGTGAAGTCAAATTCGACTCAGTTATTATTGACGACGATCTGAAACTTCTGATCCGTCTTAAAAACGTGAGAAGAAGACAATTCCAACGAACTCGAGATCCTGCTTTGAAAGTAATCTGGCAGGATCTTCAGAAGGAAATTAAAAAACGTTTCACCGAATTGAGAAACAAAAATTTTGCAAATAAAGTTTCTCAATTAAACCCCGGCTCTAAGCCGTTTTGGAAATTGACAAAAATTTTGAAAAAATCTCAGAAGCCTATTCCTGCGCTGAAAGAGGATAACAAAATATTATTAACTAATTCTGAAAAAGCACAAAAACTTGCCAAACAGTTTGCAAGTGCGCATAATTTCAGTATAGGTCTCACTAGTCCAATAGAACATCAGGTTGCCCGCGAATTCGAAAACATTCTCAATCATGAGAACATTTTCGAAAATTCATTGGGCACTGATTTGGACGAAGTGAGATCTATTATAAAGAAGTTTAAGAATATGAAAGCTCCGGGTTATGACGGAATTTTCTATATTCTCATCAAAAAACTTCCAGAAAGTTGCTTATCATTTTTGGTTAATATATTTAACAAATGTTTTCAGTTAGCATATTTTCCTGAAAAGTGGAAAAATGCTAAAGTTGTTCCAATTTTGAAGCCTGACAAAAATCCTGCCGAAGCTTCTAGTTATCGTCCAATTAGCTTACTGTCATCTATCAGTAAACTTTTTGAAAAGCTTATTTTAAATAGAATGATGATTCATATTGATGAAAATTCTATTTTTGCCAATGAGCAGTTCGGATTCCGCCATGGACATTCGACTACTCATCAACTTTTACGGGTAACGAATTTCATTCGTTCCAATAAATCTGAAGGTTGCTCCACTGGTGTAGCACTTCTTGACATAGAAAAAGCATTCGATAGTGTTTGGCACGAAGGCTTGATCGTAAAATTGAAACATTTTAATTTTCCACTATATATTATTAAAATTAATCAAAACTATTTATCGGATCGAACACTTCAGGTAAACTATCAAAATTCCAAGTCAGATAGATTACCTGTAAGAGCTGGTGTTCCACAAGGCAGCATACTGGGACCAATCTTATACAATATTTTTACCTCCGACTTACCTGATTTGCCACAGGGATGTCAAAAATCGTTATTTGCAGATGACACGGGTATCTCAGCCAAGGGGCGAAGTTTGCGTGTCATTTGTAGTAGATTGCAAAAAAGTTTAGATATTTTTTCTTCTTATTTGCAAAAATGGAAGATTTCTCCAAATGCTTCCAAAACTTAACTTATCATATTCCCACATAAGCCAAGAGCTCTTTATTTGAAACCCTCAAGTAAACATGTTGTCACTATGAGGGGAACTCCAATAAATTGGTCGGAAGAAGTTAAGTATCTAGGGCTCTTACTAGATAAAAACTTAACTTTTAAAAACCACATAGAATGTATTCAAACAAAGTGTAATAAATACATTAAGTGTTTATACCCACTTATTAATAGAAAATCAAAACTTTGTCGCAAAAACAAATTTTTGATTTATAAACAAATTTTCAGACCGGCCATGTTGTACGCTGTCCCAATATGGTCGAGCTGTTGCAATACCAGAAAGAAGCAACTTCAGAGGATTCAAAATAAAATTTTGAAAATGATTCTGAAGTTGCCTCCCTGGTATAGCACTAATGAGTTGCATCAAATTTCTAATATTGAAACATTGGAACAGATGTCAACTAAAATCATTGCCAACTTTCGTCAAAAATCGTTGCAGTCTTCTATTGCTACGATTAGTTCTTTGTATAATTAGTTTAGGTTGGGTTAGGGTTAGGATAAGTTGAAAAAATGTATTTCTGACACGCAGGTGAAAAATAAAGCCTGCAAAAAATCTTAACTGCTACAGCAAATGAAATGTAATATGTTATTAATTAGTATTGATAATAGCTTAAATTTATTTCACCAAATTAGGATGATAGTGTGTTATAATACACAGAACACCTAGATTAAGTTGAAGAATGTAAAAATTGATTGAGATACTAAAACAAGTGCGGCTTGGTTCAATGCTTCGTTCGTCAGATTTGTACCTCTAAGTTTTATGCAAAATTGCAATGGAATTTCTTGATGTTTCATCTTAACCCGCTTTTCTTATTATATACAGGTATCCCACTAACACGCCCAAGCTCATCATCATACTAAGATAACCACAATAACCTGAATTTGAACCATGCAATTTTTTGGTATATGTGGATGTATTTTCCAAATTGTAATTTACACATTTTTTAAGACTTGGTGTTTAATTTTGCTACAGTCGTTTCAACTTCCACCGGGTCTCCTAATATTATGCTACCACTAATAGCTTCGATGGTAGGTCTGTTGAACACTCTGCTTCCTTGTACCCTTCTACTATCGATAACACAGCGTAACAAAAAATAACTTTTGGTCTGTCTCAAAAGCAAACTTATGTGTCTCTGACAAATTTTGGGCCGCTGAATCCGAATCTGGGCTCAGATTTGCTCCAGCACGTCACAATTTTGAGCTATACCTCAATTTATAGGGCAAAATATGTGATTTTGGGCTTTTTTGACTGCAAGCCAATAAGCATGGCAATATATTTTTTAACCAATCAAAAGATAAATTGGTCAATTAACATCTAAATTAACGACTCATGCAAAATAATTCGTTTTACCAAATCGGATTTGATAGTTTTAAGCGATTTATGTTAGGTACGATATTTCCCATACAAGTCACCCTCCAAAAATTGCATGCAAGTTTACATACTGACATAAAATGCTTAAATCTATCAAATTTGATTTGGTAAAACGAAATATTTTGCATGAGTCATCAATTTGGATGTCAATTGACCAATTTATCCTTTGATTGCTTAAAAAATATATTTCCATGCTTAATAGCATGCAGTCAAAAAACCCCAAAATCACATATTTTGCACTATAAATTGAGGTATAGCTCAAAATTGTGACGTGCTGGAGCAAATCTGAGCCCGGATTCGGATTCAGCGGCCCAAAATCTGTAAGAGACACATAAGTTTGCTCTTGAGACAAAAAAATGTTGCGCTGTGTAATAGAATAAAAATCACATGGTGTTGCTGTTCTCTGCAATTCTGTCTGCCAAAATGGTGAAACAAAATTTATTTTTGATAATACAAGGATAAAACTCCGTAACCTCAATAAGATATTTCAACAACAACAACGTTTAAAACCCCATAACCGTTACCCGTTTTACACAACACCTTGCCGTGGTCGTTGAATTGCTTCAAACACCCAATTCCAAAGCTAAATTGTTGCTAATTTCGTATGCAGTGCATCGGAAGCAACAGATAACAACACCGTAAATTGATGGCTTATTTTCGCCCACGTCGTCGTCGCTGCCGCCACCACCGTCCCAACGTTCGTTCAGTATCCGCCGTTAAGTCGCACACCGCGGTACCTATACTGTGTGGGCTGGTTCCGGCGACGACATGAGGTGCCGCAATGCATTCGAAACCACCACGAACGGTTATTTGATGCGATGGACTACTACTGCAAGTGATGGATTTATTTGTGAGCGTTGGGGCAAGAATTTATATAGGAATCGATTGATTTGTCTGCATGATTTATTCAACGCATCGCACCACAGAGTGTATACGGTACTGTGGTAGGTGATTATTTGCATGAAGGATGATGAACCTTGCGGTATATATGTAAATGCTCCACCGCTAACGAGTGTTTACTGAAAGAAAAGTATACCGTAGAAGTGATATAATTAGGAACAATGAGGTAGAGCTTGAATTTGATTTACTGCCGCTAGTAGCTTCTTCATTGTTACCTCATCTATTGGATGTCTGTTTGGAACTAATATGTGTGTAAGTGCTGGTTCTTCTCCATTCTAAACAACATTGACGTCTGCAGCGTAAAAATGCAGATAACGCGAAAGTTGATGATGCATTCGCTCGCCCACGGCAAACCGGTAACTCATGCAGATTGTAGGTAGTACGGGGAATGATAACAACACACAATTATCTTTAGTTTTCACATTGCCGGTTGTTGAGCCCAATGTAATGTACTTTAAGAAGGTTTGTTCTCTATAGTAAAGTAGTGGCATTTCACAACAATAGCGATAAACAAGATCAGGGGTGCGATAGTGGGTCATCATTAAAATACTTATCCATTTATTTATCTAAAAGTTTGCACTATTTGGACTTCGATGTTTCATAGTACTTTTCCTGATATTCCCTATATGTATTTTACTATGAAAATATATCTGCATGATGAATTCAACAGAAATCAAATCGATTAGCAATGATCTGTCGAGCATTCACTGTCCTGTCGAAGGTTCTTATCTTGGAGTTATTTATCGAACCATGTTCCATCTAAGTCAAGCAACTAAGCCAGGCTGCTCTCTGTGCACGAACATAAACCCAGCTAGTTGTCACAAACGACGTCTTATTTTTCAAGTTTCGCTCCTTGTCAGCGCGCGCCTAATCGTAACACGTTTTAATCAACATAGCAGCACTAAACAACTATTGGAGTGTCATATTATTGACAGCCTCAACAACCCACCACAACACAATCTCCATTGCCATCTGCATGACGATGTGTCGTCGGGTCGGGCGGGAGCACACTCGGAACGTCATTGGTATTCCAAGGGCAGTCGAACATATATTTCCATACCGGGTTGTCGGGGTTGATAGCGCTTCTGGCTTTTTCCTCCGGGCTATTGGTAATGTTGTTTGTGTCTTTGGTTTCACGACAACCACGGTGCTGTCGGCGGGTGGTTGTCAGCGTTCGCGTTCATGCATTGGGATCCAACCGTGGAGTCAGCATATGCTATTTGTTGGGATTCTTACTCCCAAACGCCCGCGATTCGATTGAATTCGATGAAGGTATATTGAGCCCTAACAAAAGAAAGCCTTGTTGACATACCGACGGAAATGTCAAAGAACTGTGTTCGGTCTGTGGGCTCCACCGTGGCCCACGTGTGTGTCGTCAGAACCAGAGGAAATAACGATTCAATTTGTGTGTATGCTCAACGTGCGACGCAGAGCCACCACCTGCACCGAGCCCAGCCTCTGCAAAAACACGTCTTCGTTGGTTTACAAAGCATAAAAATCGATTTCTTACAGGCACACCGTTAACGGCTTGTTTGTTATCGCGCCGCCTCTGGAACGTTTGCCATAGAGGTGCTGGTTATTTATCGTGATAATTAAAAAAAAGCGAGTGCGAGCTTGCGAACACAGCCGCAGAGTGAGGTAAAATAATTAAATTTTGTTTTATCGGTATGTTCAAGCGAATGCCTAGAAGGCATGATTAGGTGGGCCTATACAGTGCTCAAGGTTGAACCAGTTTAGTTTGTTACGTTGCTGACAAGGCTCTCAAATGAAAATCAGCTAAATAATGCAAACCCAAGTGCAAACCAAAATGTATAACATCTACTCAGAATCATACATAACCTGCTAGCCTTGTGATGTGTTTAGAACTAGGATACAGTAAGGATACTGAATTTCTTTGAATTTACCGGAATTTGCTGGACGGATATAGGGTGGGGCGGGGCAAGATGGGTCGCGGGGCAAGATGGGTCAGTGCCATTTTCGAGCACATTACTCAAGTTTTGATTATGTTAATAATTTTGTTAGATGACCAGCATGAATATACAAAAGTTTGGGGCATTGAATGAAAAATTATTCACTATCATTGGAAATAAAAAATAAAATGGTTTTAGCCATTTTTCTCATGCGCTACATTCCATATAATCTCCATATGAACGGCCGCGGGGCAAGATGGGTCACCTTCAATTTTGAACGTATTTTTGGAGCATTCAAAAGTTATTTATTTTCTATTACAAGACTATCTCATAAATGACTTCAATCAAGCGGAATGAACGCTCAAAATTATAACATAAAATTATGATAATTTTTTAGTGAAAACATCGATTTTCAAGTCGCCTTAGGACCACTTAAATCGTAAAGTTTTTTATATTCCAAATAAATTTATAAAATGTTTACTAGTATTGCTGTGTGCATTCAAAATGCAAATATCAAATGCGGGAGCACCAAATGCGGTAAGATTTTCTAACACGTAACCCGATGTCAGTGGGAGCTTTCTTATCCTAGGTCTATGGTTTGCTATGGTTGCTACGTTGCCTTTGGTAATATGTGTTACCGCGTTTGAAGCGCATTCGGGCACCGTTTGCATCTTGAACGCACACAGCAATAGTTGTTGTTTACTCAGTATGGATATGGAGCATATAAATATGTAGTGTATTAAAGAGTAGCGGACGAATACAAACCAACACGATTTGTATTTACAAAGTTATGGTGATCCATCCTTAGGTGACCCATCTTGCCCCGCCCCACCCTACACTCCCGATCAAAAGTTTGGGGTCACCCCCTCAAAAACATGTGATTTTTTTACGCCCATATCATCCGATTACGCCAATTTGCGTCCGATTTCAAAACCCTACACAGCTAATTGCGTTCGGTAATTTTTACCGAAATCTCAACCGCTGAGCGTTCGGTAATGGATTTTTACGAAATTCTGTAAAAAAAATTACAAATTTCGGTAATATGTTATCGTTTATCTGTCAAACTCTAACGAACTTCGGTAAAAGTTACTACCTTTACCGAATTTTTCCTGTAAAATAAACTTAACGGTTGAGATTTCGGTGAAACATTACCGAAGTCGGTGATTTTTTCTAACTGTGTAGGTCTCATTCAAAAGATAATAAGTCAAAGTAACTTTGAACATGATTTAGGTAAAACTTTTACAAAAAGAATTAAAATTGATCTATAGATGACGAAGATATCACCAAATCACTTTTCCATGTTTTACGATAGTGACCCTAAACTTTTGGCTGATACATCATATTGAGGGGTGACCCCAAACTTTTGGTCGATGTCATCAAGAGATAACACAGCGTAACAAAAAATAACGTTTGGTCTGTCTCAAGAGCAAACTTATGTGTCTCTGACAGATTTTGGGCCGCTGAATCCGAATCCGGGCTCAGATTTTGAGCTATACCTCAATTTATAGGGCAAAATATGCGATTTTGGGTTTTTTTGACTGCAAGTTATTAAGTATGGAAATATTTTTTTTAATCAGTCAAAAGGTTATTTGGCCAATTAACATCTAAATTAACGACTCATGCTAAATATTTCGTTTTACCAAATCAAATTTGATAGTTTCAAGCGATTTATGTTAGGTACGACATTTCCCATACAAGTCACCCTCCAAAAGTTGCATGCAAGTTTTCATACTTACATAAAATGCTTAAATCTATCAAATTTGATTAGGTAAAACGAAATATTTTGCATGAGTCGTTAATTTAGATGTTAATTGACCAATTAACCTTTTGATTGCTTAAAAAAAATATTTTCATGCTTAATAACTTGCAGTCAAAAAGCCCAAAATCGCATATTTTGCCCTATAAATTGAGGTATTGTGACGTGTTAGAGAAAATCTGGGCCCGAATTCGGATTCAGCGGCCCAAAATCCTCGGAGACACATAAGTTTGCTCTTGAGACAAAAAAATGTTGCGCTGTGTAATTTACTTAATAACTTTTTTCCTAGAATGTTTAGCTAAGTTCGATAAAAAGCAGTTGAAAGCTAATAGAAAATAGGTTATATTACCGCTCTCATCTTAAAATTTGGTCAACCCAATTTCCAGCGACACAGCCGTAAATTTAAATTGTTTTTTTTTTAGAAAATTTTGCAGCTTTAGTTTGAGTTTACATACAAATACTTTTGTAAAAGTTTTACCTAAATCATGTTCAAAGTTACTTTGACTTATTATCTTTTAAATGAGACCTAGGCTTTTGAAATTAAACGCAAATTGGCAGAGATATGGACCCAAAAAAAATACATGCTAGGGAATCGCGATTCTTTTTTAGAATTTTTGTCTGTTTGGTTTTCTAATATTATTCATGATATTTTGATCAATTTCGAAGAACATATTCTTCTTTCTTCTATTATTTTTTGGTGTAACGTCTCTATAGGGTAAGAGTTTTTTTGTTTTTCATTGATCTACAGGGGGTGGCCAAAATGTTTGGGATAGGCAACTTTTTTTTTCACAAAAAAGTTCAACATGCTATAACTTTTCATAGAGTGCATCAAATATTCTCAAATTTTGAAAGTTTGTCAACCTACTATATGTGCACCAGTGGTACAAATTTGAGCTCGATTGGTTAATCTTTCGGAAAGTTATAACCGTTCTGGTAAAACACTATTTTTAAGACTATCAATTTTTGAACTCTCATATCTCGGAGATTATGTAATAGGTTGACTAATGATCAAAATTTGAGAATAATTGATGCACTCTATGAAAAGTTATAGCATGTTGAATTTTTTTGTGAAAGAAAAAAAGTTGCCTATCCCAAACATTTTGGCCATCCTTTGTATGAGTACTTCCTCAGTTATGAACTGAGTGTTTTCTTAAGTACATCGCACACAAATAGTTCTAACCTGTCAACTGATAATTTCAGTTTCCTCACTTCACTTAATTACTAAAATAAAGCTAGCAGGAAGTCATAATCATGATCAAGTAAAATGATTTAAGCTTTAAGAAGGAAAACTTGGAAGGAATACCGAGAAAACCTCTTAGGGAATTTCCAAAAAAAAAAAAATAGGTAAAGAAAGGCGGTTATTTTTAAAAACCCATCTCTTGAGAAATCATAAGAATCTTTTTACGAATACGAATCCCTAGAGAAATCCCGGGAGGAACCCCAGGAGAAACACCAGAACATCTGGGAGAATAATAGTAGTCATCACCAAGAACTACACAGGAAGGATTTCCTATAGGAATTTCGATAGAAATGCTGGTACGAATCTCCGAAGAAATCACGTCAGGAATCCAATAAGGAAACCTTGAAGGAATCCCGTAGGAGTACCTGGAGGATCTCTGTAGGAATTCCTGGAAGAATGTTCGAAGAAATCCTGGGAAGAACCCCTGTAGGAATCCTTAAAGTAATTCTTGTCGAAATCTCTTCGGGAAAACTCAGTAGAATCCCTAGAGGAATACCGGAAGGAATATGGAATATGGAAGAATCTGTGGATGAAACCTTAAAGGATTCGCTAAAGAAGTTTCGATAAAAAAAAATCCGAAGAGGAATCCTAGTGGAAATCCCATGAGGAATGTTGAAATTTCTTAAAACAAACCCCTTGAGTTATCCTAGGAAAATATCTCTAAATATCCTGGGGCATTCCGCCTGTAATCCCCAGAAAAAACGCTGGAAAGTATCCCATGGGATATCTCTGTGTGATTGTTTAAGTAGTCCTTGGAGAAATATTTCAAGGAATTTCAATAGGGATCCCTGAAGGAATCCTGGTAAAATATTCTGGAGTAATATCGGTAAGAATCCCTATAAAATTTCAGAGAGAATCCTTGCGAGAATCCTGGTAGAAATCTCTGGTCAAGACCACAGTGGTGAAGAACAAACGTTTTGTATCTGATGATGACTGAATGAAGTAGGCCGAAACGTTATGCCAAAACGATTTGGAGAGTCTGTTTTCACCGAAAAAATCAACAAATTTTGAAACATAAAACCAACTCAACGGTGACTAAAAAAGGAATTCCAGTAGGTTTCCCTGGAAAAATTTCTGGAGGAATGCCTGGAAGAATCTATGGAGGAATCTCTGTGCGCCGGATGGATTTTTGAAGCTCCGGGAATGAATCCTGGTTTGAATTGCTGGAGAAACCACTTCCATGGAGGAACTTTTGAAGTAATTATTGTAGTAATTCTGATCGTTATTAAAGAATCCCACTGGAATCCCTAGAGGAACCTATTGAGACACCTTAATAAATACCTGTAAAAGTCCCTGAAGTAATCCCGCAATGATAAATCCCAGTTGGAATCCTTAAAAAAATACTTGGAGGAATTCCGGTGGGAATCCCATGTTTGGATTCAAAACCCTGTAGAAATTCCAAAAAGAGTCTTTCTTCGAATCGCTGGAGGAATTCCGCTAGGAACCCTCTGAAGAAACGCCTGAAAAAATCCCTGGAGAGATTCTGCTAGAAATCCCTTTATATTATTGGAGGAGTTTCGGTAGGAATCCCTGGAGAAATTCCAGTAGGAATCCCTGGAGGAATTCCGGTAGGAATCCCTGGATGAATTCCATTAGAAATCCCTGAAGGAATTCTGGTGGAAATTCCTGGAGGAATTACGGTGGGAATTCCAGGAGGAATTCCGTTGGAAATCCGTGGAGGAATTCCGGTGGAAATCGGTGGAGGAATTCCGTTTGGAATCCCTGGAGGAAATCCGTGGAGGAATTCCGGTAGGAATCTCTGGATGAATTCCGGTAGCAATCCCTGGAGGAATTCCGGTAGGAATCCCTGGAGGAATTCCGGTAGGAAACCCTGGATGAATTCCGGTAGGAATCCCTGGATGAATTCCGGTAGGAATCCCTGGAGGAATTCCGGGAGGAATCCCTGGAGGAATTCCGGTAGGAATCGCTGGAGGAACTCCGGTAGGAATCCCTGGAGGAGCTTTAAAACTGCTAAAGATACTCTTCGGAACTTTTGTGTAGCCTGAAGATACTCTTGATTATAAATTTGCCTTTTAAGCAGCGTGAAAGTTGCAGTTTGAACTTTGTTCAACTTGTATTTTGGCAAAGGAAGTGAGATTTTTGGTTACTTGAGCTGCCAGCCTGTTTGGTTCTAGAATTTCCAATTAAATTTTTCCCAGTCATAAACTACAACAGAGTCTGCTTTTCAGTCTAATGTTCTTTGGGCCAGGCACAAAAATACTATATGTCCAGAGAGATTTACCTTCACGTACCCGACTCCCGACAACTCATTTTCAAAATGCTGCATTACGTCAATTTTCATCCGATTTTTTTTAAGTCGATCATAAATTGGCGCAAGCTTGTTATACTCAAGTGACCATGCAATATTCGGAACCATTCCGGATTGTGCTGGGGTCAGGGGGTTGCCAGTATGGCTAAAAATGATTATTTTGTATGTTAATGTGTTCTAACCATCGATGTTCAGCTAAATTTTTGTTGCGAACAGTGAAACACAACTGCGAAAACTGGATTTAAATTAGTTGATCAATCCGATTCCCCGTGACCCGGGGGGGGGGGGGGGTACACTTCTGGTTTTCAACCTAAACATGCCGTGCGACATATCATTCTTCATGATTTCGAATGACTGTGTCAGAGACGATAGGCTAAGGTCTGTATCAACTAATTTGGTATCCCGGAACATTTAGCGCAGGTTCCACGGGGGTGCCACCGGGGACGTTTCTGGTTTGCAACCAAAACATTAATTCAAGAGAATAGAGTAGAAAAAATATGATTGAAGTACGTATCAACTGCTGTGGCTGCTCCCGAACACCTTCCGCGAGGGCTTCTCAAACACAATAATACAAGAAATAATCACTTTTAGCCATTTGGCCAAACAGACCCCTCTCCCACCCCTGGAATATCTCCGGAATGGTTCCGGATATTGCATGGCCATTTGAGTATAATAAACTTGCATCATATAGCCGAGGCGGTAAACGCACGGGTATTCAGCATGACCATGCTGAGGGTGACGGGTTCGATTCCCGGTCGGTCCAGGATCTTTTCGTAAAGGAAATTTCCTTGACTTCCTTGGGCATAAAGTATCTTCGTGCCTGCCACACGATATACGCATGCAAAATGGTCATTGGCAGAGGCTCTCAGTTAATAACTGTGGAAGTGCTCATAGAACACTAAGCTGAGAAGCAGGCTTTGTCCCAGTGAGGACGTTACGCCAAGAAGAGGAGAGGAAACTTGCATCAATTTATGATCGATTGAGGTTGACTTCAAAAAAAATCGTATGAAAATTGACGAAATGCCAGCATTTTGAAAATGAATTTTCGGGGGTCGGGTATGTGAAGGTTAAGAAAAAATCAACTTTAAGATCCTCAGTATGGATTGAACTGCGATTTTACCAGCTTAGCTGCACGGGGAGTATTCTATGCCAGCAAAATCTATAGACCCGTGTGCAATTGTTATGAAAGTTGCGTAACGAGCCAGTCATTTCAACCACAGTCCAGCCATTCAGCAGTGTCATAAATTTAACTACATCTGGTAAACAACGTTTATGTGCGTTTTTCCTTCATTTGACTTACAACCGACCAGTCGGAACTCAAACACAAAAACAACCCATAAATCGCCCGTTCTGATGGGTCATAACTTGTGTTCAGATCTACCGACGCCGCCACCACACATGGGAAATAATCGTTTCAATTCACGAAAGTGTTTGTTCCCCATAGAGTGTTCAATACTCGATTGCGCGTTCAACATACCATAGTGCCCTAGCACTCATATGCCCTTCGGTTTGGAAAAAAGTGGTGGCGATTAAATGATCCAACACTCAGCGTTTTGTTCTCGTTTGTGGCTTCATAATGAGGTTAAGTTTTCCCGCGATGAAAATAAAACGAGTCGCTTGAATACGCACCACTGTGGTCGTTGAATATAAGCTACACGTTAGGAAAAAACTAGACAATATTAGGGTTAAACGTTACGCATAATCGAGCTTTATGTGTTATTAACTGATTAAATCATTGGGTATTTAATACTACGTATTAATTCAATAAGAATAGCACTTTTTATTAAAGATATGAGTCAAATGAATTCGATTTTTTTTGGAAAGTAAATTTTTTTGACTCTCTCATAGTGCAAAACAATGATGATATGACAAAGAAAGTATATAACTAATTATTGTCATCGCGGTTGAAACCCGAAGTTTCCCACACGCGGCAATCGACTTTTCACCGAAATTCATACGTGAATCCTAACATCGGACATAGTGCGCTGGAGAAAAAAATATTTTCGTTTGTCAAAAATTCAACACTGTCGAAGCGCTCAAAGACCACTGTTGAGAAGTAAGCTACGCCCCTTTTAGAAAGGAGACAGTGGAAAAAGGAAAAAAAGGTAAAGAAGAAACAACGAAGCAAAAAGTATTAGTAGTAGAGGTCGAGAAGACAAGAAGAATAAGAATAAGAAAAAAAGAAGAAGAAGATGGAGAGGATGAAAGCTTAAGAATCCGTTTTTGAGTTATTCCTCCAAAGACTGAACGCCATTCCCCTTCCAACAGAAGAAGAAGAAGAATACATCATGCTCAATAAAACTGCGGTTTACAGTAAGTTGTATCATAAAGACATAATAAAATACAATTTTGGTGTTAGACTCGACATAGCCTAATATAAATTTTTCATTTATTTTTCTCACCGTGCAGCTCTCAGTCTGCTCCGGTATCATCATCAATGGGCCCTTAATAAGCTAGGAGCAGTGTCAGCATAATTTCCTCTCGCTCATCTTCGCCGCCACCGCCGAGCACAGTACCTAATGATGGTACTTATTCACCATTATTCGAGACCAAAGCTAACCATTTCGAGCATCGCTGAGCTGCGACGAACTTAAACCGCATTTAAAACCAGCAGGGCCCGCAGTGACTCGATTTAACCAGACAGCATGTCTCTGCCTGGCCGGCTGCGGCCACTCACTTCCAACTTCCAACCGTTGCTCGTTGATCGTGCCACCGTTGGTTGGCTAGACTTATGTATAATATAATTGAACCCGGTTGGTTGGCGGTTGGTGTGGCGGCTGTTCAGCGCGGTCAGCGGGGTTAATAATATGAGAAGCGCACGCTTTTCAAGATATGCAAAACACGCGATCAATATGACGAGGCGGGTCGAGCACTTCTGTTTACTGTTTGCGGATAGGGTTGACGACAGAGAGTGCGCATGGGTTATTAGAGAGGGTCGAGCATGCTGGTGTAGTTTAGATTCGATATGCATTGTGAATGGAGTGGTGGCACCCAACGTGGGCATTAGTACAACACAGAGACTCATATCGCACACAACCGGTTGTGTTTTTACATCTGGTCCTTGGTATTAGCTTGGTAATGCTTTCCTCTGACAAACTGCAAAATAGTTAAAACATTCAAAACAATTTTGGTCTTTTTTACACCATGTGTAATACGTGTAGAAGTGTAGATAGCTTGGAACAAATGGTCAGCGTTCAATCAGAGCGGACTACACGATTTTTCGGGCAGGTAAAGATAAGTTGAGGAATTTGTTAAACCTGAACTTTTCGACGTTATTTTGATGCAGATGTGTCATTACATGAAAAAATAATAGTATTTCTTAAAATAATGCCAGATATTTGATTGAAAATGTGCTTGCAGGACATTTTCTCGAAATCATTGAAAAACAGATGGTCCGGTCTGTCTGAACGCCGACCAAATATCAATTGCTACTCTCGATTCAGTGATCCTCCGCTGTACAAAAAAGGATGATAATAATAGATTCATGCAAACAACGATGAAATAAACATTCATTTGAAAAAAAAAAATCCGAAAATTTGTGAAATATTTATTATATGTTCTGCTCTCGAAATGAGTTGACACTGTTTAAGCTTAGCATAGGATAGTACGAACACTCCATCGTGAATGGAGTTTCAAAGATGAGTAAATCTATTGCAATTGCCAAATTTTGCTACTATCTACAGTAGCATACCCAACCCACTCATATTCACACACCCGGCCAAGTAGTTGCAAGCGCTTTTATTTTAAGTCCTATCTTTAACTTAGAAAGAGTCCAGATGATAGGATGGTAAAAATATCGAATATACAAAAAATGGATGGTCGTAGTGTACAAGAAAATAATCGGAAGGATCGCACCAAGTTCCATCTCTTCGAATGATCGCACCTCGATGTCTTTCTCAAGGTAAGTAAAAGGAAGGTAATCCAATATGCCAAATCATACAATCCGCCATATTGGAATTTGGAGTGACAGCTGGCAAGTTTGTTTTGATTTGGATGTTTATCAATGATAGCAAGCCATGACCCAAAAGGTCACCTTATGGTTATTTCAACCAACGAGCTTGAGTCCTAATTTATTGCATCCAAATAATGCGTCCCGTGCGAAACTTCTCTGAAACCCTGCGGAGTAATCTTGGCAACAGTTTGTAACACATAAGGCCTCCGGGTAAAATTCCCAACAGCTGCCGAAGGTACACCATCACGCCGATTCTCAAGATTCTGATGTGTGGGTTTTCTTTTAACTTCAGGCAGTAAAGATTCGGCATGCGTATGGCTAAAGTTGAGCGTATGGCGTTGAATTTATCACAATAAATAACTTGCAATTCTTCAACAAGCTCGATAACAAGCACCTGCTCTGCCACTGCGGAAATTTTTTCACTTGTTTGGAAGTAAATAACAACCCCTAGCAACCCTAGCAACCTCACAGAAACCGATAGAGTAGAGCGTAAACAAACTCGCCAGCAATCAACTCCAACACCCCCGCCATAAACCTCTCCCCGCGTCCACTTACTGCTTATATGCTAGTACCTTCCATTAAACTTACCTTGGTCTTTCTATTTCTGTGTCTAAAACTGCAATAAACAGAGTTTTTGCTACAGCTGCGCTACACATTTGTTTACTTCTAGCTTGAACTGCCCTCACCAGCTGGCCCTCCAGTAGCTTCGGCCCTTCAGATGCAATAAAAGCTACACTGTTTCCTGATTTTATCTTCTTCATTTTCAACTTCACAATTACATAAAACAACAATTTTGCAAAATCATATAAAAACGATTAACAGCTATGTGAATGAAGATATATATGATGGATTTAGTCAGAAAACGTGTTTTAAACCGTAATAGTATCAACAAGATCAGTAGCAAAAATATGAATGTTTATAGATTCTTTATATAAACACTAGACCGGGTCAATAAAGTCGATTTTTTGGAACACAACTTTTTGGACTCGTTTTGGCGTCCAAAACTACTGTGCAAAATTTGGGAGCGTCCAAAACTACTGTGCAAAATTCCGCATGGTGATTGAAATTTAGTACCTATGGAAAAGTATTTTTTTTGCATTTTTCTCATTAATTATTTTTTGTCTGAAACGATCTAGCTAATGACGTTGAAGTATAGCCTAGGATATGCCGAAAAACTTTGCCCAAGACCGCAAAGTGATCTGACACTTGTGACAAAAGTTATTACGTTCAGATCGTCTGGTGGTGCTTAACATTTAACATGTAGGGGTATTAGGGGCATAATGGACACCCTAAGCAAATGAGTATGTTAGGCCTGTATAACAGAGAAAAACTTAACATATTATCAGTAGGCTTACAACTTTAACTTGTTTTCTACGTATTTCAATCATTGACAGCAGGTAGAATGTAATTATTGTGAAGAAATAATGAATTGTAAACCGTGTGTTTTTTGGGGCTGGCAGGAAAGGTACGGGGCGAAATGGGCACCCATCGGGGCATAATGGACACCCCTGCATATTTTATGCTGTATCTTTGATAATATCGACCAGTTAAGAAATTTGCCTACGGAGATCAATACCACAAATATAATACTCCATCTTAGACGAGTTTACAAAACATCAAAGTTAATTACATAAATTTTAGGCTAAAATAATCGCATTGATTTTTTCCAAACTCTCTAAAACGCCTAACAGTATGCAACGCGCGTACATCCATTCATAATTGCCAGTGTTCATTTCGCCCCGAATCGACTACAACATTTAAATTTCTATTTTGAATAAGTTCTGATCAAAAATATAATACTTAATCCATTGCTAAATCTGCGTATACCCGTATATAAGCTAACAATTCACATGTTTTTATGGTAGACACACTCAAACACTAGTAATGCCTTATTTGCTGCTGCTTCTAAATTATAAGAAATCCACCGTATGAAAAACATACTTCAATTTCAATGATATTTTGATTATTTTGAAGGAATCCTAAATGATGTTTTTGAAAAATAGAACAATGACTTGTTCCTTTACACTTGTGCATTAAAAGTTTTACATAAAACTCAACGGTTTCGGCAAAAACATGGGTGTCCATTTCGCCCTGGGTGTCCATTATGCCCCTAATCCCCCTAAAAGAATAACATAAATAAAAAAAACTAAATTTTTGTCCTGAATGATCAAGAGTATAACTTTTTCCTCAAGCTTCGGATCACTTTGCGGTCTTCAGCAAAGATTTTCGGCATATCCTAGGCTATATTTTAATGTTATAAGTTACATGGTTTTAGACCCAAAACAAAATGCAGAAAAAGTGCGTTTTTTCATACAAAATTACAGACACACTTCAATCGCAATGCGAAATATGGGGGGACGCAACCAATCACTTCCCAACTTAGCACAGTTGTTTTGGCCGCTATTTAATATATGTAGATTGAAAAAGCTTTATTCCGGGTTCATGCGATCACATTTTAATTTTCCCCATACAACGCGTTGCAACGTTGACCCACTCTAATAAACACTTACTATTTCGGCAAACGTCATACTGCATGTCTTAACTCAATTTTACTTTAAAGATATAATTTTCCCCAAAAAACGAATTTACGCAAAATTTTATAAGGTCTCGGTTTTTATACACATTTTGAGGAAGGGTCAAAGCACCACAGTGTACTTACACTTTTATTTTTAACTTTTTTTCATTATTTCCTGTGGGCCGCATATAAATTACCTGAAAAGAAACAAGAAAAATAAAAATGAAATGAACAAATTTCCTAAATGTTATATAGAGAATATACATGTATGTAATGCGTCTATAAATCTTGAGTATTATAATGATATTGTTGTACATAATTTACAAGCTGCACTCTCGATCAGTTTGATAAATTCCTCTTAATCCATTTTTCAAATTTCAGGACTATAACTTACAGATTCACCGGCTTCAAAGCAGGGTACGATTTAGTGAAAAGAAATGAGCTATGATTGGAATTGCCAAAACATTGTTTCGACGTAACAAATTCGCAACGTTGCGTTGGATGGATCAAAATAGGACGCCATCAGTGAAGTACTAGATTGAAAGTAGTGAGCTGGATTTTTGTATGGTGACATGATCAATTCTCCAGTTCTGCAATGAAATGGAGCAAACAGCGTGGTTTATATGATTTCTTGCCTTATATGATGTTGTTTGAGCAAAAGTTTGGGTTACTGTGTTGTTGAAATATACAGGGGGTGGCCAACATGTTTGGGATAGGCAACTCTTTTTTCTCTCACAAAAAAGTTCAACATGCCATAATTCTTCATAGAATGCATCAAAAAATCTCAAATTTTGAAAAAAAAGTTGCCTATCCCAAACATTTTGGCCATCCCCTGTATAATACAAATACACAATTATTTAAACTTTTGCTCAAATAGCATCAAATTAGTCAAGAAATCATATAACCCACGCTGTTTGCATCATTTCATTGCTTACAATCCAATCTAGAACTTCACCAATTGCGTCCTATTAAGTGTCTACCTCGTTTGTCACCTTGTATGGATTGCATCGTATCTTTCATACGACTAGAATGTCTGACTTGTAGAGAAATGGCACAACCATCACACGGCCACATATGCTTCGCGGCCTTGCAGTAGATATTTATCGTAAGCATTGTATTGTGTAGTTGACCGATTTGCAAACTTTTCAAGGACTGAATGGTTCACTTCTCATAAACAAATGCACAGTTAACCTAAACATATTTTGTTTAAAAATTGTACAACAAAAACAACGACTTTTTCGTTCAAAATGGATTTTTGGCAGATTTTTCTTTTTCATTTAAGGAGAAACATCAGAGAATACAATTGTGGCTGCCATAATGGCCGACTTGGTACCCTACTCACGTTTTCAAGAGCACCAATCATGAAAATTCGTAAACAAATGCTCTCAATATCGAAAAGCTGCCTCTTTTCGCAAGTGAGCAAAGCCAGGAAAAACAAGTGCAGCTTGGTTTGTATGCAAAATTGAAGAGGGATTTATGATGTTTCACCTTAAGTGAACCGTTCAGTACCTCGAGATTTAAAATACGAACAATTTAAAAGAAAAGTTTGCAAATTGGGCATCTAGTTTTTTAGATATCGTGATCACCGTACCGGCCCTTTTTAAAAATACCGTTTTGAGATAATCGCGTTTAACCTTTCAGGACGCGCCCCATCAAGCAACTGAAGGAGGGTGCTTGCTACTATGGGCTGTATCTGGTTCTAGTAATCCCATCTTTATGAAATTTGGAATGTGTATTGTCTGGCTAGTATAGTTTCAGTACAGACAAACAGACGTATCACTTGGAACAAAATGCGATAAAAATCATCGTCACGCAAACATAATCACCCAATGCTAATTATGCTGTGGTACACAAACCCACTGAGTAGATGGCGGGAGTGAGCAAACGTCAAACAGGAGCAAAAGCGATACGAGCGCCATGAGCGAGCAATTTGCGAACTACGGAATATTTAAATAATCCGTTAAAAAGGGAAACGAAGTGAAGTGAGTATAGTGAGACGTCTGTTTGTCTGTGGTCTCAGATTATGCAATAGAAAAGGTTCTATATGTTATATCCCTGCAAAGTATGTGTTGCCGCCAGTGTTGGTAAAATCACACTCAAAGCACACTCAAGAACCGCTCCTGCGTGAGCAAGCTCGCGCGCGATTCTGAATCATTTTCTCGCACGCGAGATTTTCATGCAAAATCTCGCTCTCACGAGTCAAGCGCCGAAATCTCGTTCGCTTGTAAAACGAACCCAAATCAATTTGAACGTCATCCAATGTTGTTGTACGATAGGTTTGCTTTTGTTCTATCATATAATCCTAAAAACATCGAAGTAAGTAATAAGAATACCAAGAAATAAAACAATGAGTGAAATCGCGAGTCAACTCATGCATGATTTTTTCGGCGGTGAGTTTGGCAAGTCAAGAATCGCGCGTGAAACAACTCAAGCATGAGATTTGAGAATTTGAGTTTTTACCAACACTGGTTGCCACATTTAATTGAAGTAGTTTTGTCTCCGCTTTCTTCTGCTGCTAGTAGCAAGCAGCCCGACGACTATTGTCGTAGTCGATCTGGGCTGCGTGGTGCTGGCTTGCAAGTGCATCGCACAAGCGATGAGCCTAAAGCATGTATCCGCAATAATCGGGACACAGAAGTACGGCTGTAGCTTTGTAATAAATCGGTAACATTGGCCTGACTGACTGACAACTCTTTGGTGTATGTTAATCATTCATGCCAAATTTCATAAAAATCGATGCATTCCGTTTAGATGTGGATGAAAAACAAACAGACGTGGTTTTAAGCATTTTGTACTGTCATGACCATTTTTCATTCGCATAATAGATGGTTAATTTACGGTACAGTTCAAAGTTCTGTGATGGTAATTATGAAATTTCGTTTGCAGTTATGATACTTATAGAAACATTTTCTTGCAAAATTTCTTCAACTTCGATCAATTGGTTTGAAAGCTACTGGTGTTGATAGGGGTAAGTATTAGAGAATTTTTTTCGTGTTTTACAAGTGCGATGTTTGCCTATTCACAACTTTTGAATTTCTCTGCCAATTTTCATGAAATTTTTACAAAAGGTAGTGAATTATGTGTTTATTATGCCTGCAAAATTTTATGATTATTGGCAAAGTACTTTCAATAGTACAATCGAAACAATAAAGGGTGCTGACTATTTGCTGTCTGAGGGGCTAAAATCACGCTCAGTCCCATTTTTAAATTTTTAATTGAGCGATAATATAGCTGCCATTTAAAAATTGAAGTAGTTCTGAAATGCGAATGGGTAGTTCAGTACATGCTTCAGCGAAATTACTCTCTTTAACAATACATCCAAAATTGTAAAATAAACCAAAACGCTAAAATTGACTGTTTTCAAAACATTTTAAAATCAAATTTGTACCATTTTTACCAACTTTTAATGTTTTGAACAGAATTTCATAAGTTTTCCGTCAATGAAAGCTGCTTCCGATCTTCAGTTCAAATTTCAGGTTGATTGGTGCCGTAGACCTGAGATAAAGAGTTTTCAAACTTGACTAGTTTGTATGGAAAATGGCCAGTGTGTACTTTAAAGTACACACCAGTTCTGACGGAGAAGTTTATTTCACCGGCAATTCAAGAACTGTACTTGTACTGAGTGAACGTCTGAACGAATATTTGAAAAACGCCAGTCCTCTGAATATACTATTATATACTGTGTTACTACATTAATTCAAAAACGTATCGAACTAGGAAAATACGTTCAAAATTTATTAGCTGTTGAATATTCAAGTCAAGAATTCTTAAAAAGGTCATTAATTGACTACCATTCCTGTGATATTGAACTATTATACTTGATCCACTCTGGCTGAACACAAAAATTATAAATGATCATCAGTGTAATAACAAAAAAAATATCAAATTTTAAACTTCCAGCTCGCATTTTACAACACTCCTATTAACTGTTGTTCTGCTTGTGCATTAATTTTTTATCAAATATGTAAAAACTTGAGTGTGAACTGTAGTTGGTTGTAGGTTTTACAAAAATCGTTCAGTCAGAGTGGACCAAGTACAATCAATTACTTAGCAATTTCTCGGTTTCACGCTTCCTTTTACGTTTTTTTCGCTATCAATACAGAGAAATGCTTTGATGAATAATAATTAAGATTTATGGCAAAAATTCAAGAACGTTTGTTGAACAACTCAAAATTAACAGAGTTGCAAACTTCAAAGTCGTTTTTCTAGAAATTAGATAAAAGACACATATGGTCCTCTCTGACTTAACGCCGACCACTTGTAGTTATGGGATATCAATTCCCTTACCAAGCAAATACGCTCCCATTCTCATTCTACTGAAAACAAATAATAAGCTAGTGAAATTTTATATAGCGTTAGCGTTAGCGTAGTTACGGTATACTTCGTAGATTGGACACTAAAAACATTCATGTACCTTTTGCTGATCTTGCTATGATTGCTTTTCGGAACAAAGCCGGGGAGTTAACTTTGCTTCTATCTTATGCAAGAATACCAAAATCACAAATGTCATTATTCCCGGCCACGCCGATCTTTACCGTAACTTGGGAGGAAATGTTGCTGTAGCAAAAAAACAGTTGAACGAAAATAAAATCAAAAGATATTTTTTCTATTGTATAAATAAGTATATTTCAGCTCAGTGCGAGGCACAAGCAGAACCGATCCCTCCAGTGTCATCTGATTTTTGCAATAAATGTTTAAAACGCGTGGAAAAAATTGGCGACTCGAGAAATAACAAAATAAAAGAAAAGAAAAAAATAAACAAAAAAATCGTGTTAAACAACAACAAAAAACATCTCAATTTATCTAAAAAAATAAACAGAAATAAAACAAGATCGTGTAAAAGAAGTGAAATAGATGGCGATCCGAAAAAAAAATCGCGACATTACGACAATCGGCTCGAAGAAAAACGACGTGCACAACGTGGTCTACCCGCCACCGAATGATATGGCGATCTTGACCCTTCAAAAAATAAGAAGGATGTGTCGTCGTCCGCTTGTACATCTGAATAAGCTAGTGCAATTTTTATATGCTTAAAGTAACATAAAAACTATTCATAGTCAAAATAGTTATAATGTAACCTAAAATGTAAAGTGTGGTCTATTGTGTGGTTTTTGTGAGTAACTACTTAAATATTAGTAATTCTGTTGGTCATACTACAACAATGGCCAGTGTAAAAGCAGTTAATTAAGTAGAAAGTATTTCGAATTTCAATCCTAACCCCTAGATCACTGTCCCTGGTACTAGTCACGCCAATCGATTTCGTGACAATCGCTCATAAACCCCGCCGACAAGTGCAATGTCTGCAACCCTCGCCGCATGTCAGTCATTATTCGTCGTAGGTATGTACTTCTGAATATCCTTGACTGGGTTCACCTGTGAGTTGTGTTTTTTTGTTGTTGCTGCCTCATAACAACAACCTGTAAACATACAAGAGAGCAGCGTGCTATTTATGGTGTACGAGCCTCCGTACACACATATATACATGGGTTTAATCAAAATAGAGGTCTCCATCGTGTGTTTGTTTTAATATGCAAATTCGAAGGTTCCCTGGTCCGGGCTTAGTCGTGCTTGCTTCAAGAGAAGTATAGAGTATAGAGTGAGGGCTCAATCACATTTATGTGAGGAAGTAGCAAAAAAGGTTAAGTGGACGGACAGTGATTTCTGGTTGGGGCATGAGCGAAATAATCGATTGCTTTCTTGTTCAATTTCATTTTTTCAACTCAGTGAAAATGAATAAACTGCTCTTTAGCTTAGTATTATAAGAACTTCGGAATCCCGTCTAATAGACGAGTGAATTACCACTTTGCATGTCAGGGTAGATGTTACAAAGAAATCTCAATTTCCGTTTCCACGATTCTTCCAATTATCCAAAAACTATTAAAACATTGATTAAAAATTTCTTTGACATTGATTAAAAAATTCTTTGTCGCGAGTGCGTTGTTCTACGCCGAAAAGTAAAGCACAGTTGCGAGTAACGCGAATGACTTACTACTATGTGGGATGAGTACCTATCTCAAAAGGATCAATCGTATTTGACTTGATATCACGTGGTGAATTACACAAGACATATACACATATTTGTTTAACCCAGACGAGCTGAGATGAACGGTCCATGAAAGTTGGCCTTGCGGAGGCTGCTGTCGAAAGTTCTCATTCGGCGCGCAATGGCAAAAATCTCTTCGACATTCTCTCCTGTCGCAAAGGGTTCCAATAACTTGCCTTCACAATGGTTTCATACTGCACATCACATTTCAAGGAAGGTGCTGTGGGCGTCCTGTCCATACCGTCGCCGCCCGTCGTCGTGGGTTGGCGCCTTCACTACCTGATGTGAGCAAGCAGAACAAGATAACAAACGCCCAGCGCGGGCTGTCGTTCGCGTAGAAGCCAAAGATCAAAATGGATAAGGGGATATGCTGTTGTGGTGGAGGAGAAGCACCCGGGAGACAGAAGAAACGAAAGATTGAGTCGAGTAAAGAATTTTAAAGATTTAATTATAAGGCCAACCCGTGTCATGTTTTGGCTCCTTTTCCTGTGCGTCCCTTTTAAGGTAAGATGGGATGGGTTCAACGGTGGGTCTTTTGTTTATGTGCATTTGAATTGTTTGCAGGATAAGTAATGCAAGTCCATATTCGATCAAGAACTCAAGGTATGGCAGGCGCACAGACAAACAGACGTAACACTTTGAACATTTTTCGATTCAAATCATAGTCACGGAAACATATTCGCCCTATGCTAAAATTACTGAGTTTGGCCGACCTTGAACTAGATGGCGGTAGTGAGCAAACTTCAAACTCGAATAAAAACGATGCGAGCGCCACGGATGGACAGTTGGCCAACTATCAAATTTTTAAATAGCCCGTTATATCGGTGTACGATGGGAATTATTAGAGTGTTACGTCTGTTTGTCTGTGGTAGGCGCCATTCTCGCCTGAATTACAGAAGATCATCAACCTTCACATGTACACTTCGATTTTTTTAAAGTATTCAGTCGGCAATTTACCGATTACCAATTTACCGAATTTCTCCGGTAAAGCTTGTGGCATAATTACCGTAGAGTTCGGTAATTCAATGTTTTCTTTCCGAATGTTTTACAAATTGTCGGTACTTGTAAGAATGAAAAATGCAGTCTTTATGGTTTAGTTGTTTTTCTTTATCAGAATTTTGGAGAGATTTTGACATTTTTGTAAGCAAATACTGATTTCGTCTCGTCATTTATTTATAACATGCACACTCAAAACAGATTTGCGGGCTCGGCAAAAACGCGCACAGCCGTCTGCTCAGTAAAACTATCAGCTGATATCCCAGCAAAAAGTGACATTTGTTAGCTGACTCTCAGCAAAACGATTGCCGAAGCTCAGCAATGAACTGTCAAAATTGCTGAGATCTCAGCAAAATTGTTGTTTGCTGATTACTCGGCTGTGCAAATCTCGGCAAAAGAATGGAAAAATGCTGATATCCCGGCAATCTGAATTAAGTGTGTGGGCCCGAAAGGAGTTTCCAGTCGCTGGATCATGTAAGTAACCGGAGATTCTGGAACGGAATTTCAGTTTTTAAGGGGTTACATACTGGTTCGTCCAGTGGTCGATCAGGCCCCATGTTGTGTCTTATTTCTACCGGGGGACACGAGAAATGCCGAACTACTTCTATTTTACGTTTTATTGCGCACCACAGAGAGGCAGTGCTCCTGTTCTGTGGTGGTACTATTCTTACAACTAATTACATAGAAGGAACGCTGCCGCTTTTATAGGTGGCAGCGATAGTACCGTAATCCGGGGTCAAATTGATCACTTTAAAACAACTTTTGCGGATAACATCAGCGTCAATTCAAATATTGCCAAAAGAATTTCTGTAAAACCAGTACCCTGTGGATATCCTTGGAACCATGTGACAGAATTTTCTTCAACAAATTTAAACTTTAAGTTAAATAACTCCAAATATCAAAAAATTGGAAATGTCACTTTGGGGCGAAATTGATCAGTACACAATGAAGCATCGGTTGGTAAGAAAAATTTCCTTCTCCGCTTAATTTTGCTCTTCTAAAACCGAATAAAGCGTTTAAAATCTTATAACTAGTGAATTTAATACTTAAAATGCAAAATTAAATTTTGAAATTTCCCCTTAAACGCCTAAAGGTAGGCAATTTCATTTGAAATAAGTGATTTCTATCACACTAAATGACTATTTCATCATAAAACGAAATTTTTTATAACTATTTCATGTTCTGATTAACTACATAACTTCCCAACCAAGGTTCCACAAAAATGTTAAAACAGAGAATTTACGGGAAGTCTTATTAGCAATCGATTGTTTAGCAGTGATGATTTCAGCTAAATGAGAAATACATTGCAAATTCCTTGAAAAAATAAGGCAAAACTAACTTTTTTCCAAAAATTTAAAAGTCCACACTCATTTCTAGACAGCTACGAACCAGAAGACGTAAAAAGTTTAAGATCATTACGACGCTTAAGAGTTCCTAGTATGGAATTACAATCTAGTACCCGAATGATCAACTTCACCCCGCTGATCAATTTGATCCCGGTTTACGGTACGTACAATTGACAAACATGTATAAAGCCTGTATCCGCAATAATCGGGGCACAGAAATACAACTGTAATTCTGCAATGGATACATGAAAATTTCTCAAATTTTGCCTAATAACATCTTAAGATGTTTTTTCAGACTCTAGTTTAATTTAAAAACACTTCACTAATACTTTACTTTTGCAAAAGAAAATAAAAAATGAATAACTCTTTTAAAGAAAAACTAGAAAGGACGAGCAAATTCCTTTTAATTCTACTACTGTGCTTATCTTCGGACAGATAGGCCTATTTCGTCTGTGACTTACAGACTTCTTCAGTGTCAAGTGCTCGACTGAAGAAAACCTCGCATTCGTTGTGGTATTTATACTAGGAGTGTATGTGTAGGTACGTGTGTGGGTAAAAGTGTAGGTATAAAAATGTAGGTACAAAATTGTAGGTACATATTTGTAAAAAAGGGGGTGTATCTGCCTGTTAGAAAACAGGGTGTCAATAAGATACCTAAAGCTAGGAAAATTCCTACCGATTTTGTAGGTAGTCAATTGGTGTTTGTTGTGTTATTTTTTCCTGCCGATTTGGTAGGTAGTCAATTTGTGTTTTGTGTATTGTGTAATGTTTTGTGTGTGTTAGGTAAAAATTTTTAAACAGCCACGTGTACCCATTGCCCTGATCCTTGTTAAGTAGTTTTTTATTGTTTTGTTTGTAAATTTCTAAACTTTCTGCAACATCAAGTTTCCATGGGTTTGTAATGTGTCGTAAGAGTTTAATATTTGAAGTATTCATAAAATGTCCTTCATTGAAAATATGTTCAGCAACTTTAGATTTAAAATGATGAATGAGTCCCTTGTCTGTGTCTTTGTGTGCTTTTGATACTTCCGTTATGTGTTCTTTGAATCGTGTGTTGAGTGTGCGTTTTGTTTGTCCTATGTATATTTTGTCACAGTGATTACATGTTACTTTGTAAACACCAGATTTTGTCAAGTTGTCCAACGGGTCTTTCGTAGATCCTAAGAGAGTTTGAAGTTGGTTAGCTTTGCTTGTGAAAACTAATTCAAAACCAAACTTTCTGAGAATTGGTCGGAGTTTTTTGGTGTCATTGTTGTAGTTCACAGTTATCCGTTTAAGTGTAGGTTCTGTCCGTGTCAGTGTAGTCAAAGAACGTCTGTATTGTTGTTGTGTCTTTTTGTTGATGATCTGTTGTATTGTTTGTTTTGTGTAACCGTTCAACTGTGCTGTTTCGAAAATGTAATTAAGTTCTTTCGTTTTTCCTGTTTCACTAAGTGGAAGTGTCTGCATTCGGTGTATCATGTGATTGAAGGATGCAATTTTGTGTTGATGTGAGTGATTTGATGAATTTGGAATAGTGCGTTGAGTGTGTGTCGGTTTTCTGTAAATTTCGAAGGAAAGTGTTGATTCTTGTTTTTTATTTTTATTTTTCGTTCAGAAATGAAACCTACAAACAACTTAATGGTGCCCCCATGGGCAATCCACTTTCTCCATTTTTAAGTGAAATTTTTATGGCAAATTTGGAAAAACGCTTAGAAAACAACAAACAGCTTCCTGAAGTCTGGTGGAGATACGTTGACGACGTGTTTAGCATTGTTAAGAAACATCTTTTACCTGAAATCTTGAACAATATCAATAATGCACACAAAAACATCGAATTCACTTGTGAAATTGAGCATGAGCATGAGCATGAGCATGAGCATGAGCATGAGCATGAGCATAGATGACCGCACAATTCGTAGTTGCTACTCCGTGATTGACCAGAGCAATCGAAATTGCACAAGGAACCAATGAATAGGGCTTGGGACTAGCTTACTATTCTCAATGTACACAGGTCGAGAGCTCTCAACTTTAATAAGGTCAATAACGGCGCCGGCCACGTCCTTACGGTCATCGAGGATGGAAGGGAATGTTAGTAAGACAAACGTTGTTAAAAAGACCGCGAATCGCTGCATCTCCACGTTTGTCTCAGGAAGGATTTTTTTGTTAGTAGGGTAAGGTACATTGTCAGTCCGGGAGTCACCTATGGTTGGTGATATGATTTGACAATGGATCAATATACACAAACCGCCGTTAACAACCGACCATTTTTCGACGCAAGAACTAGCCAAAAAGAAAATTCTATCGCGCGTCTCCACTCCACTAGGGAGCAGAAACCTTTAGTCTATTCCACACAGAAATACACTGAACGCGACTCACTTGTCGGCGCCCGGATTTTTTTCTCGACCGGCGAACCCGAAGTAACATTTTTCACTCTTTTGTGTAAATGCAAAAATGAAAGAAAATATTTATTATCAACTTAAAGTGTATTGGAAACTAGCGCCGAAGGGAAGCGAAAAATTCGGAACCGACTCGAACCACGGCGCGGGCACACTCGTCCCGTCGTCGGAGCCCCGCAGAGAGAAGAGAGAAAAAAAAAATCGCAAAAATCTAGCAAAGCCAGCGCGCGAAGCTTTGCTGCTGCCGAACTACCGCACACTACTGACTGCTTGGCGTCCCGTCGTCGGAGCCCCGCAGAGAGAAGGGGAAAGAAAATCGCAAAAATCTAGCAAAGCGAGCGCGCGAAACTTTGCTGCTACCGAACTACCGCACACTACTGACTGCTTGGCGTCCCGTCGTCGGAGCCCCGCAGAGGGAAGAGGAAAATAAAATCGCAAAAATCTAGCAAAGCGAACGCACGAAACTTTGCTGCTGCCGAACTACCGCACACTACTGACTGCTTGGCGTCCCGTCGTCGGAGCCCCGCAGAGAGAAGGGGAAAGAAACTCGCAAAAATCTAGCAAAGCGAACGCGCGAAACTTTGCTGCTGCCGAACTACCGCACACTACTGACTGCTTGGCGTCCCGTCGTCGGAGCCCCGCAGAGAGAAGGGGAAAGAAACTCGCAAAAATCTAGCAAAGCGAACGCGCGAAACTTTGCTGCTGCCGAACTACCGCACACTACTGACTGCTTGGCGTCCCGTCGTCGGAGCCCCGCAGAGAGAAGGGGAAAGAAACTCGCAAAAATCTAGCAAAGCGAACGCGCGAAACTTTGCTGCTGCCGAACTACCGCACACTACTGACTGCTTGGCGACCCGTCGTCGGAGCCCCGCAGAGGGAAGAGGAAAATAAAATCGCAAAAATCTAGCAAAGCGAACGCGCGAAACTTTGCTGCTGCCGAACTACCGCACACTACTGACTGCTTGGCGTCCCGTCGTCGGAGCCCCGCAGAGAGAAGGGGAAAGAAACTCGCAAAAATCTAGCAAAGCGAACGCGCGAAACTTTGCTGCTGCCGAACTACCGCACACTACTGACTGCTTGGCGTCCCGTCGTCGGAGCCCCGCAGAGAGAAGGGGAAAGAAACTCGCAAAAATCTAGCAAAGCGAACGCGCGAAACTTTGCTGCTGCCGAACTACCGCACACTACTGACTGCTTGGCGTCCCGTCGTCGGAGCCCCGCAGAGAGAAGGGGAAAGAAACTCGCAAAAATCTAGCAAAGCGAACGCGCGAAACTTTGCTGCTGCCGAACTACCGCACACTACTGACTGCTTGGCGTCCCGTCGTCGGAGCCCCGCAGAGAGAAGGGGAAAGAAACTCGCAAAAATCTTGCAAAGCGAACGCGCGAAACTTTGCTGCTCCATCGAATTCACTTGTGAAATTGAACAGAACAACCAACTACCATTTTTGGACATACTCATCGTAAAACAAGAATCAACACTTTCCTTCGAAATTTACAGAAAACCGACACACACTCAACGCACTATTCCAAATTCATCAAATCACTCACATCAACACAAAATTGCATCCTTCAATCACATGATACACCGAATGCAGACACTTCCACTTAGTGAAACAGGAAAAACGAAAGAACTTAATTACATTTTCGAAACAGCACAGTTGAACGGTTACACAAAACAAACAATACAACAGATCATCAACAAAAAGACACAACAACAATACAGACGTTCTTTGACTACACTGACACGGACAGAACCTACACTTAAACGGATAACTGTGAACTACAACAATGACACCAAAAAACTCCGACCAATTCTCAGAAAGTTTGGTTTTGAATTAGTTTTCACAAGCAAAGCTAACCAACTTCAAACTCTCTTAGGATCTACGAAAGACCCGTTGGACAACTTGACAAAATCTGGTGTTTACAAAGTAACATGTAATCACTGTGACAAAATATACATAGGACAAACAAAACGCACACTCAACACACGATTCAAAGAACACATAACGGAAGTATCAAAAGCACACAAAGACACAGACAAGGGACTCATTCATCATTTTAAATCTAAAGTTGCTGAACATATTTTCAATGAAGGACATTTTATGAATACTTCAAATATTAAACTCTTACGACACATTACAAACCCATGGAAACTTGATGTTGCAGAAAGTTTAGAAATTTACAAACAAAACAATAAAAAACTACTTAACAAGGATCAGGGCAATGGGTACACGTGGCTGTTTAAATTTTTACCTAACACACACAAAACATTACACAATACACAAAACACAAATTGACTACCTACCAAATCGGCAGGAAAAAATAACACAACAAACACCAATTGACTACCTACCAAATCGGTAGGAATTTTCCTAGCTTTAGGTATCTTATTGACACCCTGTTTTCTAACAGGCAGATACACCCCCTTTTTTACAAATATGTACCTACAATTTTGTACCTACATTTTTATACCTACACTTTTACCCACACACGTACCTACACATACACTCCTAGTATAAATACCACAACGAATGCGAGGTTTTCTTCAGTCGAGCACTTGACACTGAAGAAGTCTGTAAGTCACAGACGAAATAGGCCTATCTGTCCGAAGATAAGCACAGTAGTAGAATTAAAAGGAATTTGCTCGTCCTTTCTAGTTTTTCTTTAAAAGAGTTATTCATTTTTTATTTTCTTTTGCAAAAGTAAAGTATTAGTGAAGTGTTTTTAAATTAAACTAGAGTCTGAAGTAACAAGTTCTACTAAAAGCTCTAAAGTAATAGTAAAATCTTAAGATGTGTTCAATTCACCTACAAAATTTTATGTGAATCGATGCAGTACTTTTTGTTGAAGCATTGAAAGAGCAGAATCTGCGCCATTGAATTTTGTACAGCCCCTAGTTTTTCTTGTCAGTGCTGTAACTTTTGTGTTTGGCAAATGAAATGGCTGAAATTTTGAACATAAACCTCTCAACCTACATTTGTTACATAGGTAGAATTTAAAAAAAAAATCGATGCACTATCAACAATTTTATAGTCGAAACATGTCCCAATACATGTTTCGACTTTAAAATTGTTGATAGTGCATCGATTTTTTGAAATTCTACCTATGTAACAAATGTAGGTTGAGAGGTTTATGTTCAAAATTTCAGCCATTTCATTTGCCAAACACAAAAGTTACAGCACTGACAAGAAAAACTAGGGGCTGTACAAAATTCAATGGCGCAGTTTGGCAGCTATATTATCGCTTAATTAAAAATTAGAAATTAGCAATAAACTTGATCAAAATCGCCTAACTCTTTGTATGGGTGAAGCAATAAAAATTCAGGTTTTTGTTGAATAACTGGAAATTCTATGAATATTTTTCAATAGTTTTTTTTGTGCAGATGATAAAAAGAAGGAACATCTCTTTGTTGTTTAAAACTTTGAATATTTTTTCTGTGAGATATTGGCTGTTGCTAGTTTTTGCCGTTTCAGTGCGCGTTAATGTTTTAGTCTTTTTGAATTTCATGGTTTTTCTTAAAATAGCAGTTTTTGAATAACTTGTTAATAATTGTATAAAATAGCATACATTTCACAGAAACCAAATTTCAAGTTATTTCTGAGCTGCAGTTAGAACTTTAGGGCTATCAGTGCTCTAAAAGCAAAGATACATCCCTTCAAACTTGACCATTGATGAATAATTATTTTGATTAATGCATTTCAAATATTTTTTTTTTCAATTCACTTGACATCAAGCACTTAGTCCACTCTGACTGCACAATATTATCGATTTTCGCAGATCAATCAAAATGACATTAGCATAGCATAGCATAGCATGAATACTTGCACAAATCTTGGATGGAGTTGCAAAGTTAAATATTTCCATTGACATTGCTGATGTCGCTACTATCTATAATGTCATAGATTCACTCAGCTCCACACACCTGGCCAAGTCCTTGCAAGCATTTATAAATCCCTTCATCAACTTAGAAAGAGCCCAGAACTGAAGCATCTTCCAATAGATGAAAGGATGTTGAAAATAGCGAATTTTCAACTTATATGCAGTTATAAAGTAAATATACTGAAATAGAAATATTTATAAATAAATAATATTGGAAAGATCTCACCAATTGTTGTGGGGTTTTTGTGGTTCAATGCCGATCATCTAATTGTCTTGATTAATGTTCTTCTCTGTAAAGAACAACACAATACTCAGCAAAGAACATCACAATACTGAACACTAAACACCCGCGCATCTATTGTTTTTGATTTTCACTCGAGACAATAGCGAACGCGATCGATTATGCTGCCATACTCACCCCTACAGGAGTGATGCTTTAAGTGTAGAATTAGCATAAGTTAAAATACACATAAATACAAACAAAAAAAAAGGAGTGATGCATGCACAGCAAAGAACAACACAATACAGATCAATCAAAATGGCATTGTGCTATAACTCTCGTTAATTGGGTTCTTTAGGGGTATCCAGATTATTGTATAATCGGAATCTCCGTCCAAAAATTAGTCGAAATCCAAAATTTTATCATGTTTGGTGCCTGCGAACTATTTTTAAAATGCAGTTATAGTTTGTATGGGGAAATTGATTTGTTCGGGGCGAACTGTCACTTTATCGATTGAACTGTCATTCTATCCACGGAAATTAAAACTGATTTATTTATTTAACAAATCAAAACAAAGGAATTGGAACGCAATAAAATCACCTCATACTCAGAAAAATGAGCTTTTTCGATTAGGCTAAATAAAATGGCAATATTTAATTCAATAAACAACCCAATTGTAATATTAAGATAAACGGGTAAAAGTTCTATGTAGATAATGTAATTTTTGATCAGATATCTTAAAAATCTCTACTTCTACTTCTTCTTTATGGCTTTACGTCCCCACTGGGACTTAGCCTGCCTTGCTTCAACTTAAGCGTTCTTTGAGCACTCTCACAGTTATTCATTGAAAGGCATTCTTTGCCTGCCATTGCATGAATTTGTATATTGGGAGCAGGGATGCCAGATGATTTTTCAAAAAATCTGTATCAGGATTTTAGAAAATCTGTATTTGTCTGTATTTTGAAAATGTGACTGAAAGCCAAAAACACCAAGTTTCCGTAAATCCAGTCAGACCCCGTAAGAAATCTGTATGTTGCACATGCAAATTTTTGTGTCCCGAATTTTGTACGAACATTTCTATTTGCAGTGAGATTTCACTTAATGGTGTAAATAGCAGAACGTTATGATTTTGTATAGTAAAATATATATGTATATTCTTAATAGTTCTGAACTTTTACGTCGCCCATTTTTTGTGAAAATTTCTCCAGGGATTCTTCCAGAAATTTTCCCTAGGACTTTCCTGGGAGTTTCTCAAAAAATATCCTGAAACTGGTTCACGGGTTTCCACAGAAATTCCTTCAGAAAATCCTCATTGGATTGCTACATAAACATAAGTTGTGCTTGTATTTCTTAATATATTTTTTTTCAATATTTTTGGAAAAATTCCTCCAAATTTTTTTAGGGGTTTTTCCATAGCATTTCTCCGAAAATTTATCAATGATTTTCTCCAGGAAATCTCCATGAATTTCTTCTCACGTATCTTGAAAATATGCAATTTTTATTTTTATTTTATTAGATATTTTTCTTAAACAAACATTCAGAGCTTTACTATTACTTTAGAGCTTTTAGTAGAACTTGTTACTTCAGACTCTAGTTTAATTTAAAAACACTTCACTAATACTTCACTTTTGCAAAAGAAAATAAAAAATGAATAACTCTTTTAAAGAAAACTAGAAAGGACGAGCAAATTCCTTTTAATTCTACTACTGTGCTTATCTTCGGACAGATAGGCCTATTTCGTCTGTGACTTAGACCAAGCCCACTCATGGGCTCAATCAAGCGTTTTAACGGTAAGTAGAGCCCCGAACAAAGAAACGAACCGCACCGGTCGCTGCTAAGTAGGGCTCGAAAGCGAAAAGTTTACGTACGGTTCGTAGCAGGGCTTAGAATATAGAGACACGCAAAGTACGGTCTCTATCCGTAGGCTCGTGCGCTCTCTCGCGTTTAGCTCTCTGGGTAGCGTAAAGAGGAGACGAAAGAACATGAGTATGGATTTGTTGCCAGGTATATAGTTTCTAGAGACTGATTTTCTTGTTTTGTATAGGTAGGAATTTATTTTAGTTTGCATCAAATATTTGAAATTTTCAACCCATCAATATCATAGATCGTTACACGAATAACACAACAAATTGTCTGACATAGAATTGTGATAGAGTGACAATACAAACGCAGAAAAATAATAGGTTTAAATTGACAAGCTTTGCTTAAGTATGTTATGAATAAAGCTTTCGCTTCTTCGCCAATTTTAGGATCATGCATATCGAAAATGTATTGATTTTCTCTTAAAAATAGTTACGATTGCTCATAATCGCACCTTTAGTTACTGATGCAAGCATCAGTATTGACAAGAAAAGTAACACGATTGCTTTCCAGGGTGATTCCGCTTATGTATGAGATTAGATAAGAGTAGTTACGACTTTTCAAAGATGCATTGACTGTACCTAACTCAACTCAGATATCATAGAAATACTACAGTTATTTCTTTTTGTAAAAACTAAATCATACCGATAAAAATCTTAAAAAATGTAGTCGAGCTGCCAAGTTTCACCAATTAAAATAGGCGGTGTGCAGGACTGCCATATTGTAGGTTCCTCGTTATAGAAAAAGCAAGGCGTTGGATGTTAAAATACAACAATTGTTGTATGAAGTGCCAAAAAGGAGAGTGGGTTCATTATGTACTTTGACAAATACGCAGACTACTTCAAGCGCATAGAATCTGCTTCCAACAAAATATTCATATACCAGCATCCAAAAGATCGCAATATATATTAAGATTTGCGAATGATGCTTTGTAACTAAAAGGTTGTGACTGAGTATAGAATAAGCTGATGTTAAAATACACGTTAATGAAAAAAGGTTGCGCAAAATTATCGCAGACTGTTAGAAGACAGCGTCTACTATGACCAGGATTCAAGAATCTTGACCTACGCGAAGTTGTAAAGGAGACAACTACGTTATAAATGTGTTGGAAATGCAAGGAATGAATATTGAAGAGATGGATATTATTTTAGATAAAATTTTAACCTACAAGTCATACAGTAAGCAACAAACATATAATATAAAAAAAGATTGCTTGAATTCCGGGATTAAATACAATCATAAATTATTGAGAAAATGATATCTTTAAACGCACCAAAACTGGTACAAATCTCCAAGGGAATTATTTATTTGAATTCAATTTTTACTAACAGTTTTCAGTCTTATCTAAAACCCCATCTTTCATAATATGAGCACAAATTATTATACTGAATAAGATTTGCAATAACCCCATAGAAATACACAAAATATTGCGATGATTTACAGAAGTGCAAAAAACCGATGGTACGGAGAGAATAGAGACCACCGGTGCGCAAAGGCGACCGATCATTATTTTACTCACATGGAAACGAACGACCGGTGCGAAAATGGGTTGATAACGAAATTAAAAATCGTTAACGACGTGCTGTTGCGTGTGTAGTATTAAGCCCACGGGTGGGCTTGGTCTTACAGACTTCTTCAGTGTCAAGTGCTCGACTGGAGCACTTGACACTGAAGAAGTCTGTAAGTCACAGACGAAATAGGCCTATCTGTCCGAAGATAAGCACAGTAGTAGAATTAAAAGGAATTTGCTCGTCCTTTCTAGTTTTTCTTTAAAAGAGTTTTTCATTTTTTATTTTCTTTTGCAAAAGTGAAGTATTAGTGAAGTGTTTTTAAATTAAACTAGAGTCTGAAGAAACATTCAGAGATTCTATCAGAAATTCAGATACTTTCAGTTTGTATGAAGAATTAGCACAATTTCAAAAAAATCTTGGAGAACCCTGGGAAGAGTTTCCGAACAAATCCTTTTAGGATTTGTGAATAAATGTCAGAATTTTTATTTTTCCAGGAAAACTCCATAAAGTAACTTCTCAATTTTGAAATTTTAAAGACATCTCTGGAGATAAATATATCGTCGCATTCGAGTTTCTGAAGAAATCAAAGCAGGAAATTCTGAAAGAAAGAGTTAGAGGAAGTAAAGTTAGTTGTAAGTAAAAAGAAAGTCGGGATAAGGCGAAACTGGACGAATTTCCTCATTTTTTTGGTTTTTGATTTTTTATTAAATAACGAAGTAGGTAATATTTTCCAAATTGGTTTTCATACGCAGTTAGAGGAAGGATCGAGCTATCTCCTGGGTTTTATTTTCAGGTGTGAAACTTTTACCAATTTTTCAAGAACCATTTTTTTTTGAAATTTCATTCAAAATTGTTTTCTTCAAAACGGAGAAATATTTTCCACCTGAAGAAAAAAAAATCAAGAGATACCAAAAACCAAAAAGTAAGGAAATGCTTCCAGTTTCGCTAAGTACTGTTCTTTTTAATTCCACTAAGAATTTACATCCTTTGACAGATACGTATTTCGAAATACGTATCTGTCAAGGGATGCAAATTCTTAGTGTAATTGAAAAGAACAGTACATAACCCGAATTTCTTTTTCTAGAAGAAGTTTCTTAAGAACTTCCTGGGGAAAAACCTGGAGAAACATTTCGGAAAATTCTTGGTGGAACGCATTACAAAACATTTGCAAAGATCCCAGAAATATTTTTTTCAGATATTTCTTAAGGAATTTCTGTAGAAATTCTTTGGAAATATTTCTGAATGTATTTCTCAAAGAATCCGTGGATATATTAATGGAGTCATCCGTCGACAAGAAATTTTCGATATTTTTTTCAACAAATATCTAAAAGAGTTTGTAAAGTTTATCTTGCTGGATGTTAAGAAGGAACCCATAGAAATCTTTTCAAAAGAATTCCTGGAGAAATTAGTAAAGGAATATCTTAAGAATGCCCTCTAGAAATTTCTCCAAAGAATATCTGCAAGAATTTCTTAAAAAAAACTCTTCCCATTACTGGTGTTCCATATACTAGGCGCCTCTCCGCCTTTTACCGAAATTAGAAAAAAAAAAAAAAACTCCCATGCCGCCTTCTCTGTGCATCACCACGCTTAGATGGCCAAAATGGCTAGGGCGTGATATTTACACCCAAAGAACCTGAGTTCAATTCGCGTTCGCAATTTTTATCTTTTCATCTGAAAGGTAACGTTGAGAATATTCAAAAGTTTCCATCACATACGACGTGTTCCTTTTGCTACATTCTGTAGTTTCTAAAAGATTAGAAATCGATCTTTAACACAATTTTATAGTTAGTAACTCAGTTGTTTGAAAGGGTGTGTACTGGCTATTTCTTCTCAGGTATGATTCACTATTATTATTTGAAAAAACTGTCATTACTTCCAATTTTCAACGAAAACATTATTCGTAAGTTTTCTCATTATTTTCATTCTACATAAAGGAATGAAAAGCATAAAGAAAACCAGGTCTTTTGCTTAGCAAAGTTTCCAACTTTTATTTAATTTTTCATGTTCAGTACTTCAAGCTTAAATTTTCCTTACAACTTAATATTTCACTGGAAATTCGCGACTCTTGCAAATTGTCAAGCAAACATCAATACACATAAAAAATCAGCAAAGATATAGTTTATTCGATTTTTTTCATATAACAACATAATCTTTGAAAACTTACTGAAAAACTTAAATTAGGGCGAAGGCTGGAAATTTATATTTTACTAGATTAAGATTTCAATGTAATAAAAACGTAAAGAAGCCCGCCTTTAACGTATGCTCATTACATATCTAGGATGTTTTATGTTTCGTAATATATTTTAGAAAATTTTTTTGGAATGATTGAAAATTGAGGTCAAATGTGAAAAATATGAATAACTAAATGGGATTGTACTCCCAATAATTTTTATTACTTTATTTTCCACCTTGCGTGAATGTATGAGGAAAAAAATATGTGGAGGAAAAATCTGTATCATGATCATAAAATCTGTATTTTTTCTGTACTCTGTATCCTATCTGTATCAACCTCTAAAAATCTGTATAATACAGAAAAATCTGTATATCTGGCATCTCTGATTGGGAGACAAGTACAATAATACACTATGCCCAGGGAATCGACAAAATTTTCCCAACTGGAACAGGAATTGAACCCGCCGTCTCCAGATTGGCGATCCATAGTCTTAATCACTAGGCTAACTGGAGACCTCAATCTCATTTTCATCAAATTTGTTACTTGG